>NC_083344.1:63392204-63699566 GCF_019175385.1 Lycium barbarum | reverse complement strand
AATGAAATAAAACAAGTCTTGGTCCTCATATTTAATGAATTGAAATTCTGTGCTGAGGTGTACAGTGGTCATCCATGGAGGTTTACGGTCCGTATTTCAGTTTACGGACCGTCCCTCGTGGTCGTCTTTAACCTTAAGCAGCGCCAGAAACTTTAGACTGCATGCATGGTGATTTACGACCATGGTTTACGGGCCGTAAATCACTTTACGGTCCGTCCTCCTAGTCGTATTTTACCATTTCTCCACTGGGTAGAAAGTCGAAGCCTTGCATGGCAGTTTACGGACCGTATACCAGTTTACGGTCCGTATTTTGCACTTTACGACCACTGGGCAGTTTTACCAACTTTCAACTTTTCAAATTTCTCGACTTTTCATTCTAATCATTCTCGTCCATTTACGCACATTGCTCATGAAACATTATACACTCGCACTCCTCGCACACATCACTAGTTCATTCACTTGCGTATCAACGGGAAATTTTCCGAGGTGTAACATTCTACCCCCCTTAGGAACATTCGTCCTCGAATGTTAAAGTCTTGGGGAATTCTATAAAAAATTTGCCAGAGTTTCCTCTGTAATGTGGCACTACCACCCTGTCACAGCAACCCATAATAACAATGCCTCACAGGGCAACAATACAACAGCACTAGAAATTTGGCCACACACGACCTGAATGTATAAAAGGGAATCATACATACCTCATGATCTCGACGTCTCATCTTGGACTTTTCCCAATGGCTGAAATAAATGTGGGTTTTTGGATCGCATATTCTCTTCCGCTTCCCATGTCATTTCCTCTCGATTGTTATTTCTCCACAGAACTTTAATTGAGGCCACTTCTTTGTTTCTAAGCCTCCGTACTTGCCTATCTAATATGGCAATGGGTATTTCATCATAAGTTAACTTTTCTGTCACTTGAATATCATTCACTGGGACGATCCTCGTAGGATCTCCAACACACTTCCGAAGCATCGAGACATGGAATACTGGATGAACTGACTACAAATCTGGAGGTAGATCTAGCTCATAGGCCACTTTTCCTACTTTGCGCACAATCTCGTAAGGCCCTATATACCGGGGACTAAGCTTCCCCTTTTTGCCAAATCTCATAACGCCCTTCATTGGCGACACTTTCAAGAATACTCGATCTTTCACTTCAAACTCCAAGTCTCTTCGGCGATTATCCGCATAGGACTTTTGGCGACTTTGAGCCGCTAACAACCGATCTTGTATGAGCTTGACTTTTTCTATGGCTTGCTGGACCAAATCTGGCCCTATTAACTTGGCCTCTCCAGTTTCAAACCACCCAATCGGGGATCTACACTTTGGCCCATATAAAGCCTCATACGGTGCCATTTGAATGCTAGAATGATAACTGTTATTGTAAGCAAACTCAATGAGTGGCAAATGTTCATTCCAATTTCCTCCAAAATCTATCATACATGCCCGTAACATATCTTCAAGAGTCTGAATAGTACGTTCAGCTTGCCCATCGGTCTGGGGGTGAAATGTCGTGCTAACGCGCACTTGGGTCCCTAAACCCTCTTGGAAAGACCTCCAAAACTTGGCTGTAAACTGAGTTCCTCTATCGGAGATAATAGATACTAGAACACCGTGGAGTCTCACTATCTCTTTAAGATAAAGCTTTGCGTAATCTTCAGCCACATAGGTCGTCCTGACCAGTAAGAAATGAGCTGATTTAGTGAGTCTATCCACGATCATCCATATGGAATCATATTTACGTCGAGAATGGGGTAAGCCTGAAATGAAATCCATATTAATCACTTCCCACTTCCACGTCGGGATTTCTATAGCTTGCAATAATCCACCCGGCTTTTGGTGCTCGATTTTCACCTGTTGACAATTAGGACATTGAGCCACGAATTCCGCTATATCTTTCTTCATACCATTCCACCAATATACGGACTTACGATCATGATACATTTTCGTCGCTCCAGGGTGAATGGAGTAACGGGAACAATGAGCTTCTCTCAAAATCTGGTAGCGTAGACCTGCCACATCGGGAACACATAATCTGCCTCGACATCGGAGAACTCCGTCTCCTGAAATATCAAATGATGACTCCTCCTTCTGAGGGAGTGTATCTATGTACTGCATTAGCATGGGATCCTCATATTATCGCTCTTTTACTTCCGCTACTAGCGATGAAACTGCTGAATTCTGAATAGTAGCTCTGCTGCTACCTGAGTCCACTACTCGGACTCCTAGGCTCGCTAACTGTTGAAGCTCACGGGCCATCTCTTTCTTTTCTGGTCGTACATCACTTAGACTTCCCATGGATCTGCGGCTAAGAGCGTCAGCCACAACGTTAGCCTTTCTGGGGTGATACAAGATATCAACATCGTAATCCTTTAGCAACTCCAACCATCGTCGTTGTCGCAAATTCAACTCTTTCTGCTTGAAGATATACTGAAGGCTCTTATGATCTGTATAAACATCCACATGGACACCATATAAACAATGTCGCCATATCTTTAATGCATGGACCACTGCGGCTAATTCTAAATCATGGGTCGGGTAATTCTGTTCATGTTTCCGCAATTGCCTAGAAGTGTACGCAATCACCTTACCGTGTTGCATCAGTACACAACCTAGCCCGACGCCTGAAGCATTGCAATAAACAACATACCCTTCCAATCCCTCGGGAAGTGTCAAGACTGGGGCAGAAGTCAATCTATCTTTCAACTCTTGGAAGCTACGCTCGCAGGCATCTGTCCATTGAAACTTAGCTGACTTCTGAGTCAACTTTGTGAGCGGTGCAGAAATAGAAGAGAAACCTTCAACAAATCTTCTGTAATAACCTGCTAAGCCTAAAAAGCTACGAACCTCCGTAGGGGTCGTGGGCCTTGGCCAAGTCTTCACTGCCTCAATCTTTTGGCTATCCAATCGAATACCGTCAGCTGCAACAATGTGGCCCAGAAATGCCACTGAGTTTAACCAAAACTCGCATTTGGAAAACTTCGCGAATAACTCTCGAGTTCGAAGAACTCCAAGGACAATACGCAAGTGATCCGCATGTTCTGACTCGGATCTAGAATACAATAGGATATCATCGATGAATACAATCATGAATAGATCCAGAAAAGGCCTGAATACATTGTTAATTAAGTCCATAAACACTTCCGGTGTATTAGTTAACCCAAACGACATCACTCGGAACTCAAAATGACCGTATCTTGTTCTGAAAGCTGTCTTAGGGATATCTTTCTCCCTGACTCTTACTTGGTGATACCCAGACCTCAAATCGATCTTTGAAAACCACTTGGCACCTTGCAATTGATCAAATAGATCATCAATCCTCGGAAGTGGATATTTGTTCTTAATCGTCACCTTATTTAATTGTCGATAATCAATGCACATTCTCAAGGAGCCATCCTTCTTTCGGACGAACAATACGGGTGCTCCCCACGGGGATGAAGTAGGCCTAATGAAGCCTTTATCAAGCAAGTCCCTCAATTGCTCCTTCAACTCTTTCAATTCCGCGGGTGCCATTCTATATGGGGGAATAGATATAGGTGTGGTGCCTGGCAACACATCAATGGAAAAATCAATTTCCCGTTCGGGAGGAAGGCCTGGAAGCTCTTCCGGGAACACATCCGGAAATTCGTTCACCACTGGAACTGACTATAGAGTCGGCGACTTAGCCTCTACATCTTGAACTCGTACTAGATGATAAATGCACCCTTTTGTGATCATTTTCCTTGCCTTTAGATAGGAAATAAACCTACCCTTTGGTGATGCCGCATTCCCTTTCCATTCTAATACTGGTTCTCCCGAAAACTGGAAACGAACCATCTTCATTCGGCAATCAACATTGGCATAACAAGAAGCCAACCAATCCATGCCCATAATAACGTCAAAATCTACCATTTCTAGCTCATACAAATCAATCATGGTACGACGATCACAAATCACAATCACACAATTCCTATATACTCGGCTAGCTATTACCGATTCACCCACGGGTGTAGACACCTCAAAAGGTTTGATAGACTCCGGCTAAATTATAAATCGACCCGCAATATATGGAGTAACATATGATAATGTGGAGCCCGGATCAATCAAAGCATATACATCATGAGAGAATAACGATAATATACCTGTGACCACATCAGGAGAAGACTCAAGATCTTGGCGTCCAGCCAAAGCATAAATACGGTGCTAAGGACCGCTAGTACTGGGAGCTCTGCCTCTACCTCTACCATGGCCAACTGGCGCATGTGAACCTGGCCCCGTAGGGCGTACAGATGTTGATGATCCGGCTGCCGACCCTGATGGCTGGGTCCTACCTCTACCCTGTACTGAGGGGCAATCACGCATGATATGGCCTGGTTGACCACATGAATAGCAACCATCCGAGCCCAATCGACATCGACCCCAATGCAACTTCCCACACTGGGAACATCCTGGTACAGGTGGCCTTGACTGGCCTGAATCATCTCTGAACTGAGGTCCTGAATAACCGGGACTCGGCCCTGAACGAGCAGATCTATCGAGGCTCTAGCCTGGAAACCGAGGAGATGCACTGGTCATAGAATAGCCTGAATGTCTAGGGAACTGCTGCCTGTGTCCGCCTCTAAACTCGCTTGTCGGACCCGAAGATCTAGCTCTCTTGCTATGTCCCCGATCTTGCTCACGCTCACCCCTCCGCTGTTGTAGGCTTTCTTCTAAATTCTGAGCATGTGCCTGAATGCGTGCAATATCCATACCGTCCTGAAGGGACGCAGTCAAGCATTTATCCATCAAGTGTGGCCCTAGGCCCTTTACGAATCGGTGTACCCTGTCGCCCATATCTGCCACCATGGCCAAAGCATACCTAGCCAAGGAGTTAAAGCGGAGGCTATACTCTAGGGCACTCATACTACCTTGCCTCAAATTTAAGAATTTATCGGCCCTTGCTCGCCGAACTTCTGGAGGCATATAGTGACGGAGAAAAGCATCAACAAACTCTTGCCATACCGGGGGAGGTGCATTGGCCCCCCGTGAAGCCGTCCACACCGTATACCACTGGATCGAGACATCTCTCAATCTATATGACGCTAGCTCTACCGACTCGGTGTCTGAAGCATGTATCAACCGGAGCGTCCTTAGCATACCATCGATAAAGTCCTGAGGATCCTCCTCCGGCTTTGACCCAAAGAATTCCGGGGGGTTCAAAGTAATGAAATCACGGGCCTTTGCACTAACAACCCTATCACCATACCCTGAACCTTGCCTCTGAGCCTGGGCCGCAACCATCTGGGTCAACAAATTAATGGCCTCTTTCACATCTTGGCCAGAAGCATTCGGTGGAGGAGCTGGAGGTGCTGGAGCTGGGGCTGAGGCTCCCTCACGCTCCTCAGTAATAGGCATTGTCTGGGAGGACTGAGATTGAGCCGCACTTTGGGACTCACTTTCCTCTACTACCGGTGGCAGTGCTTTCTTAGCCCGCTTCTCTGCCACCGTCTTGCCCTTTTGGGCTGCCGTAGCCTTTCCCTTTTTAGGCATCTCTGAAATACACAACACACGATTTAGGAGCAAGAATTTCCTACATCATAGCTCTATCGCACGACTCTTATGAAGAAAGAAGGTCATTTATTCCTAAAATGTCTGAAGCTTCTTGTTTATGAGTGTGGCGCGCAACACACCCATAACCAAGACTCTACTAGACACGGCTCGTAGACACACCCTAGGACTGAACTGCTCTGATACCACTTTTGTCACGACCCGACTCGGGGCCGCGACGAGCACCCGGTGCTAACCCACCCGAGCACCCTCTTAGCTTACTCTTATACCTACATCTAGGTGAGCCACATAATTATACATACATTTCCATTCATTCGTCAACTAGTCCCAATTGGACAACGGTACATTTATATCACCATAGGCATCTATGCCACATCAATGTACGTGGCCAACGTGGCCGACAAAATGATATACAAAACATAGGCCGATATGGCCGGACCTGTCTAACCATATACACATGACTACGAGCCTCTAGGAAGAGTATAACACATCACATGAGCGTGACAGGATCCCGCTATGCCCATAATTATATACACAAAAGAATAAGTACCCAAAAGCTATGGCTCCGAAGGAAATGGAGCTCCGCTATGTAATCTCTGAATAAGCAGCTATGGATCAAGTCTGTCTCCCTGTGCACCTGCGGGCATGACGCAGCGTCCACAAACAAAAGGACGTCAGTACGAAGAATGTACTGAGTATGAAAAACATGATCAACATCAATATAGAAACATCATAGACAATATATGAAGTGGCATAGGAGGGAAGACAATAATATCATCATCATGGAACTTACCTGCCTTTCATAGGGACTTTTCATTTCTCATGCATATTTCATAATAGTGCTCGTATTCGTATGCATGCCCCTATTCGCATTCATATACATAGTATTTTCACATTCATATTCATATTATATACATATCCATACACTTATATACATACATAGCGTACCCGACCATAAGGTTCGGTCTTTCATACGTACTTGGCCAACCAAGGCGAAATGTTATTTCTACCTGGCCCTACCAAGGCTTCAAGGTTATCCGTACCATCTGCAGATGTGTGCGCGCGTTACGTAATCATATACATACATATATATATATACATCCATATACATATATTCTACCCGGCATTATAAGCTCGGGGTGTCATTATAGCCCTTCATAGGCACATGTGAATATAATAGCCCATAGGCACCTTTAGCATCATTATTATTATCATCGTCATCACTATCATCATCGTTTTCGCTACATCTCTATCTTATGCTTACTCGTCAATGGGGTGCGTAGTACATTCGTAGCACGTATCGAGGGTCGTGAGCTTATGAGCTCGGAGTGTCAATCACTTGAATACAACATACTCATATAGAGGATTTAAGAGTTTGGCCAAGGAACCATGCCTTATGAAAGAAGGGTTAGCCTTACATACCTTTTCGTCATACTATTCTACACTTGCACGCTTCCTTCCAATGCTAGCGTCTATACCTTCATTAATATCATAACAATGGCCATTAGTCATTCACGTTATCCACATTATTTACACTCCTTAATTTTCCTCTAATTCACCCATATTCATGGTCATAACATCCAACTTCGTCCATTCGTCTAAAGTGTCTAGTTCATGATCTTAGTACCATTTATAATGCATTCATATCACAACACAACAACATTCATGATTCAATTCAAACTATTCCTCAAAATGCCACTATTCATCATTCATGACCTACTTGACCACATTTTCTACAATCCATGTATTTCAACTCTTCAATACCTTAAACATCATATAAAAATCATGAATCTTACCTTAGAAGTTGTAGGAACAAGCTTTGGTTAATAATACTCCACTTTGAGCAAAACCCTAGTTTCTCTCCATTTGCATTTCTTGACTTGAATGGTATTTAATGGCTTGCTTGCACTTGCTTCACTGGTTTATGTTGTTGGTGACTTATAATCCTTGAAAACTTATGAAATAAATGTAGAGAGATGATTCTAGAGAGAAGTGGTGTAATGTAGAAATGAAATAAAACAAGTCTTGGTCCTCATATTTAATGAATTGAAATTATGTGCTGAGGTGTACAGTGGTCGTCCATGGAGGTTTACGGTCCGTATTTCAGTTTACGGACCGTCCCTCATGGTCGTCTTTAACCTTAAGCAGCGCCAGAAACTTTAGGCTGCATGCATGGTGATTTACGACCATGGTTTACGGGCCGTAAATCACTTTACGGTCCGTCCTCCTGGTCGTATTTTACCATTTCTCCACTGGGCAGAAAGTCAAAGCCTTGCATGGCAGTTTACGACCTTCCAGTTTACGGACCGTATACCAGTTTACGGTCCGTATTTTGCACTTTACGACCAATGGGCAGTTTTGCCAACTTTCAACTTTTCAAATTTCTCGACTTTTCATTCTAATCATTCTCGTCCATTTACGCACATTGCTCATGAAACATTATACACTCGCACTCCTCGCACACATCACTAGTTCGTTCACTTGCGTATCAACGGGAAATTTTCCGAGGTGTAACAGAGATAGTGTGACTTCACGGTGTTCCAGTATCTATTATCTCTGATAGAGTAACTCAGTTTACAGCTAATTTTTGGAAATCTTTCCCAGAAGGTTTGGGCTCTCAGGTGAGTCTTAGTACAGCTTTTCACCCACAGACTGATGGACAAGCTGAGTGTACCATTCAGACCCTCGAGGATATGCTACGGGCATGTATGTTGGATTTTGGAGGTAATTGGGATGATCATTTACCACTTATTGAATTTACTTATAACAATATTTATCATTCTAGCATCCAAATGGCACCGTATGAGGCTTTATATGGGCGAAAGTGTAGATCCCCAATTGGGTGGTTTGAGCTAGGAGAGACTAAACTGATAGGGCCGGACTTGGTCCAGCAAGCCATAGAAAAAGTTAAGCTCATACAGGATCGGCTACTAGCAGCTCAGAGTCGTCAAAAGTCCTATGCGGATAATCGTCGAAGGGACTTAGAGTTCCAAGTGAAAGATTAAGTGTTCTTAAAGGTGTTTCCAATGAAAGGCATTGTGAGATTTGGCAAGAAGGGGAAGCTTAGTCTCCGGTACATTGGGCCTTATGACATTATACGCAAGGTAGGTGAGGTGGCTTACAAATTAGATCTACCTCCTGATTTGGAGTCAGTCCATCTGGTTTTCCATGTCTCAATACTCCGTATGTGTGTCGGAGATCCTACTAGGATCGTACCAGTAGATGATGTTCAAGTGACAGAAAAGTTTACTTATGAAGAGGAACCCATTGCCATATTAGATAGGCAAGTACGGAGGCTTAGAAACAAAGAAGTGGCCTCAGTTAAGGTTTTGTGGAGAAACAACAACCGAGAAGAAATGACTTGGGAAGCGGAAGAAAATATGAAATCCAAGTACCCGCACTTATTTCAACCCCCGGAAGAGATCCAAGATGAGACATCAAGATTATGAGGTATGTATGTTTTCTTTTTATGCATTTGGGTCGTGTGTGTTCAAACTTTATTGCTATGATGGTGTGGCCCTGTGAGGCATTTTTATTATGGGCTGTTGTGACTGGATAGTAGTGCCATATTACAGGGGAAACTCTGGCGAAATTTTCATAGAATTCCCGAGCACTTAACATTCGAGAACGAATATTATAAAAGGGGGGAAGAATGTTACACCTCGGAAAATTTTTCGTCAATGCACAGTGGATAGACTAACGAAGGGCACGAAGTATACGATGTTTCAATAAGTAAGAAATAGCATTTGATGATCCTAATTGATATTTCAAAGACATTCGAGGTAAGAGAAGAATGTTTGCCAAAAAAGGCAAGGTATACGATATGTATCGGATAAGATTTACGAGTAACAAGTTAATGATATCTTAGAGAAGAGTTATAACTTCCCTTATATTGTTAATGAGGTGTTAAACAAGTGTTAAGAAGGTTCCATAAGGATTGGAGATCGAACGAGTCGACGAGAATGAGTTTCGGAATAGCTGGGCATTATACGGTCCAACATACTGGCCGTACAAAACATACTGGCCGTATGTTAGGCCGTATATTCTGCCCAGAAATGTAGCCCTCACTGGACCAAATCTACGGCCACACATACGGTCCATATAAATTATACGGACCGTATGTTAGTCCGTAGAACTGAGTCGGGACAGGTTCTAATTTCATTTTACGGACCGTATGTTACTGAACTAAGGGACCCAAGTTCATTTCATTTTCACTCCCCTTCTCTCAAGAACTCTCTATAATATTTCTCCACACCTTTTCCATAAGAACTCAAGAGAAATTGATGATCAACTTCATCAAACCAAGAGAATCAAGTGTAAGAAACTCATTAGGGCTCATCAGAGACAAGAAATCCCGTTGGAGGTGAACTAGGGTTTTGGCTCAAGTGAAGTGTTTCCACCCAAGGTCCATTCCTACACCCTATAAGGTAATATTTATGGTCATTCCATGTTGTTTAAAGTATTGAGAGGTCGGAAGACTTGGATTGTAGAAGGAGATAGAAAATGGGGCATGAATGTGAGAATAGTATCATTTTTGAGTAGTAGCTTGGAATGAGTCATGATTCTTGATATGTTGTGATTATAGTTATGTTATAAATGACATTAATAACATGGGATAGACATTTTATATGAGTGAATGTAATAGTGTGCTATGACCCTGGTTACGGATGATTTGAAGTGAATTGGGAAATATGGATAATGTAGGTGAATAAAGACTATTGCTTATGATGTTGTGAGTGTTATTATAGACGTTTGGGAGTTGATATATGATATGGAGAAAGTTGATATATGATATGGAGAAAGTTGTATAAACAAAGGATATGCTGCCCAATTTTCTCTAGCTTTAGTCAAGTATGCTAAGCTATCGATTATCTAATGTTAGTATAAACTCTAATGAAGGTAGAAACGTGAGCATTGAAGGGGAACGTTCAATTGATAGAATAGTTGAATGAAAAGTTATGTAAGGCTAACCCTTCTTTCAATAAGGCAAGGTTCCTTAGCTATATATCTATCCTTTCATGAGTCGACAATATCCTCCAAATGATTCTATCTTTAAAGCTACTAAAGCTCATGATTTTTGTTAAGTTTACGATTCTACTAAATTCCTTATATGATGCGTGATCCTCTAAGGATAGATGTATGAAACGATGATAGTAATGATGTCGAAGATGCTTCTGAGCTCCTATGTATATGTGTCTATGTATGACTATTATGCAACACCGAGCTTATATGGCCGGGTATGGTATGTATTGCGTGCACACCACTGCAGTTGGGTACGGATAACCCTGAGCCTTGGTAGGGCCAGGTATGTATAATCACCGAGCCTTGCCATGGCCGGGTATGTGAAACACCGAACCTTCATGGTCGGGTATGCTATGAATACGAATATGACTACGATTATGAATATGAATATGGATATGAATATTTATATAAATACGGATACGAATACGGATACGGATATGGATGTATGCATATGTACATGTGTATGTACACAATCAAGCATTAGAAATGGAAGGTCCCTCTGAAAAGCAAGTAAGTGTTTATGACGATGGTTCTACTACCCCCTATCTTATGCTATTTCTTATGTTGTCTATTATGCTTCTATAATGATGTTGATTATGCTTTACATACTCAGTACATTCTTCGTACTGACGTCCTTTTATTTGTGGACGCTGCGTCATGCCCGTAGATGGCCAGGGAGATAGGCTTGATCCATAGCTTTATTACTCAGGGACCACGTAGAGGAGCTCCATTTCATTCGGAGCTACAGCGTTTGGTATCTATTCTTTTGCGTACATACTTATGGGCATGGCGGGGTCCTATCCCGCCTATATGATGTGACATACTCTTCTTAGTGGCTCGTAGACATGTGTATATGGTTAGACGTCTTTAGCCTTGTCGGCTTACATTTTGTATATCATTTTGATAGCCTCGTTGGCTTATGTACATTGATATGGGCATAGTTGTTGATGGTGATGTAAATGTATTGTTGCCCAATGAGATTAGCATGAATGATAGATAGAAAGTATGATTAAGCTATGTGCCTAACCTAGATGAAAATGTGAATGTACAATAAGAGGTGCCCGGGTAAGTTAGAACTGGGTACCCGTCATGGCCCTCCGGTTGGGTCGTGACACTTTCATCCTCCAATCTTGAATCAAATTCACCATCATACAAATTCTTCAATATATCTCCCATTCATCATTCAGTACTTTTGTCATCAAGAGTGAGCCTGTTTCCACTATCAGAGGAAGCAAATGATGTTCAACACAATACTCCACCCCTTCAAGGATTGCTTTTACTTCAGCAACAATGCAAGATGCTTCAGGTAAAATGCTTGCCCATGCATGCACTAAATTTCCTTCACTCTGATACAAAATGCTGATGAACTTTGACCTGCGCTGCTCTTGTATGCCCCATCTTATACCAACCATTAGGAGGACAACTCCATGCTACTGCTTTGCTGGTAACTTATGGTTTATACTTCTCCAAAAATTGAACCAAAAGAGGCCAACTGTGTGGAATATCTAACCATGAGAACTTGAACTTTACCAACTGCCATAAGTTCCTGTTGATCTCATAAATCACCTTATTTCTTGACATCACCCCTCCATGAACAATAGTATTCCTTTTTTTCTATATATACCACATGATGATTGCAGGAGCATCCTGATAGATAGGTTTCAACTGAGCACCATATTTTGTTGTCCACCATTTAGAAACTGTTTGATTAATCTGCACAAATGGCCTTTATACTCTAGTTGCTGAAGAAAAAATCTACCAAATATCTTATGAAAACTCACCTGTTAGGAACAGGTGAGTCATTGTCTCCTGTTGAAGATAAGTACAACATCTACATATTGAGACCATATTTACACCAATTCTTGCCAAAACATCATCCACTGGTAATTTGTGATGCCATACCCTCCATAGGAAGAAAGAAATCTTGTATGGTAAACCCTTGGTCCACATTATTTTGAAAAACCAGCATTGCTGTTTCTTCTGTCTAATTGCTTTCCAAGCACTACTCACTGTGAATTTTCCTGTACTTGTCAATAACCACCAAGCCTTGTCACTTGACATGCCCCTTTCTTTGATAATTAACTTAGACCTGACATGCTCAACAATTTCTTCAAGCATTGTGTCATGAAGCAGATCAAAGTTCCATGTTCCATCTATCATAACTTCTTTCAATTCTTCAATATCTTCATTGAGATGAAAACCAGCAGGAATCAACATAATTAAAGGACCTAATCTAGTCCAGTTGTCAAACCAGAAGCTAGATGATCCATTTCTTGGCTCCTACCAAATGGCATGTTCAATATCATCCCTGGCTTCTAGCATCTTCTTCCACAACTGTGAACCTCCCTTTGAACCTACCAGAGTAGGAATATGCCTCTTGCAATATTTGTTCCACATAAATGTGGACCATAGAGTGCAACTAGTCCTGAACCTCCACATAGCTTAGCAAAAAGTGCTTTTGAAACATCAAATAATGATCTGAATCCCATCCCAACTTCTTGTCTTGTATAGCACATATTTAACCATGAGGACCAATGTCTACTCCTTTTATCTTCATTGCCACTCCAATAAAATCTGGCAAATATTCTATGTAGCTATTGAATAGTATACTTTATGGGAATCATGGCAGACAAGAAATACACTGGCATACTTTGAAGAACACTGTTGATGAGCACAGCTTTACCTCCAAAAGACATCAACTTGCCTTTCCAATTCTATAGCTTGTGTTTCACCTTCTTTATCAGATCATTATAGTATGCCTTCTTCTTTCTGCTGTGAAATATTAGGCATCCTATATACTTGAATGGAAATTCACCTATTGTAAAACCAATGATTTGTGTCACATCTTGAACTAGACTCATTGCACAAGTTTTATACATGTAAAAGCAGCTCTTATCTTTGTTCATCCTTTGTCCTGAGACAGTCTCATAGTTTAGCAACACTTCCATTATCAGTTCTAATGAATATCTGTCTGTTGAGGTAAAGATTATGGTGTCATCTACATATGCCAGATGATTAAGATCTGCACTCTATTTAGGCATGCCAAAACCTCTATACCTTGGATCATCAAATAAGTTGTTCAAGGCTCTGGAAAGAACTTCTGCAGACAGTATAAATAGTGATGGATATAGTGGGTCACCTTGTTTGACCCCTCTTGTTGAATGAAATAATCCATGTGGCTGACCATTGTCATCACAGAGTACCAATTGTTTGCTATTAGTCTCCAAATCATATCCATAAAACATTCTGAAAAGCCCATCTTCTTAAGAATTCTGATAAAAAACAACCAAGACACCCTATCATAAGCCTTTGCCATATCCAACTTGATGATTACATTTGCTTGTTTTCCTCTCTTCCTTATGTATGTGACTATTTCTTAAGTTAAAAGAACATTTTCAATAATGTTTCTCCCCTTCACAAAACCAGATTGATTTGGTGAAACAAGCCTTGGCAGAATGCCCTCCAATCTACCATGAACCACTCTTGATATAACTTTATTAATGAAGTTACTCAAGCTGATTGGCCTCATATCTGCATAAGTCTGAACATCTTGCTTCTTTGGCTACAGAACCAAATTTTTATGAGTGATTGATTTTGGAAGAGTGTGACCTTCATAAAAGGCTTTAACCACATTAAGCACATCTGGACCAACAATATGCCAACAAGCCTGAAAAAAAAAGCACCTGTTAATCCATTTGGACCACAAGCACTATCCCCATTCAAAGCAAAAACTGCTTGTTTGACTTCATCAGCATTAGGAGTAGCAACTAATAATTCATTATCTTCCTCAAACACCATTGAAGGAACATGATTAAGTAAGCTAAAATCTATAGCTTCTTGCTCCTAAGAAAATTATTTTTTGAAAAATTCTTCAGCCTCCACAGCCACTTGATCAGCATCTTCTACCCAATCTCCATTTGAATTCTAAATTCTTTTTATCTGCAATCTCTTCCTTCTACCATTTACCACATTATGGAAAAATCTAGTATTTCTATCTCCTTCTGCAAAACAAGTAACATTAGCCTTCTGTCTCCAGAATTCTTCTTCAAAGTGCAAGTACTTCTTTAGTTCAACCTGAGCTTGTTGTAGCACCATGCTGTTCAAAGGAGAACGATCCTCTTCAAATAATTCTTCTTTGATCCTCACAATTTCTTCCCTAATAATCAACTACTTGAAAATGTCTCCATAAACTTCTTTGCTCCATGCTGACAGAATCTTCTTTATGTGCTTCAATTTCTGTTTAAACAACATAAAAGGATTGCCATCCAAATTACTTGACCAATTATCCCTGACTATGCTCAAGAAACCTTAATGCTCAGTCCAAAACTTCAGAAATCTGAAAGGTCTAATATATGCCTGGCTTTGTTCTCCCAAAGTAATGAACAAAGGAGCATGGTCAGAACCTGTCCTTGTGCGATGTTCAACTTCTACTTATGCAAACCGTTGCTGAAATTTCTGATTAATGAAAACTCTATTCAACCTCTCAAAGATGCGGTCTAAGCATCCTCTACCATTCCACCAAGTAAAATGACTGCCTTTGAAACTGGTCTCCATCAATTCACAAGAATTTACACAAAAAGCAAAATCTCCATAGTCTTGAGGTTGGATTGGAATCCCACCTATCTTCTCATCTTCATGTAAAACCACATTAAAATCCCCTCCAACTAACCATGGGAGATTGATTGAGTCTGCCACCTGATAAATATCATCCCATAATTTCAACCTCTCTGATTCATTACTTTTAGCATATACTAAAGTAATAACCAAAGATTTATTCTGATGTAGAAGCACTAATTTTAAAGAGATTTGTTGATCTGTATCTAACAAAACTTGCACATCTACATTGGCCTCAATAAAATACCAAATTTTTCCATTACTATTTGCACCAGCAATATTCATTCCCAATTTCCTCTTATAGATTTCAACATTCCTAGCTTGTTGGAAAGGTTCCAGCAGAGCTATGAAAGTGAATTTATGATGTCTATGCTGCATTTGAAGCCTGTGAAAAGCTTGCTGAGTTCTGACAGGCCTTATATTCCATATAAAAGCTTTCATCATCATTTAAAATTGGATTTTGCTGCACCCCTCTTTGGCATCACTCTAACTGATACTTGTGCTTCCACTTGTTTTTTCCCTTTTTTCCACCCTATACTACAGATTTTGGAGAAAAAGCTTTAACTCTAATTGGAGAATCTTGAATGCTCTCATCTTTGTCTTCTATCAAAGAAATGTCATCTGATAAGTGCCTCCTCTCCTCCTCTGATATATTGTGAGAAACCAGATCATGTAAATGCCTCATAGGAGAATCCTTTTACAACCTTGAATCACTTGAAATGCTGCCCTTGTCTTCCATACTTTGAGCATCAACCTTATCAATCTAAATCATTTGATCATCAGGAGGCTTTGAAGGATACCATTTTACAACCTCCTGATCATTTGCTTGCACTTCTGTCAACTCTTCAGTCTCAGAATCTGTAATAGACTTCTGAGTCTGATCTTCTTCCCTTGGCAAATTTAATCCTGAATTAGCATCTACTTGAAAAATTCCTTCCTCTATACCATTAACTTCTACCTGCTGCATCAAACCTTTGTCAACAAGCAATTCTCCTTCTTCCAACCCTCCTTGTAAATCTTCATCAACTCTGTCTCCCCATTTGGAAGAAGGAGACAATGTCGGATGAATAGGACTCTTATCAGAGCTATCATCCTTCACAACATCCTTACTAACTTCCTTCTGATGGAATCTCCTCCATACTAACAATAGGCTCATTGATTGTCTCATCGTTATCCTCTTCATTATCACTTGAAGCCTGATCTTCACCATGGTTCTGATCATCTGGTACTTTGTCATTCACCTCACACCTTGATAAATCTGCAACCTGATCCACCTCAACTATGTCATTCTTTTCCAACTCTGAGTTGCTTTGTTCCTGATTCTTCATAAGTGGTTCTGGATCTACATGAACATCCTCCACTTCCATTTCTACAGTCTCATCATCATTGATCAAAGCCTCAAATTTATTTTGGATTGTCACAGTTGTTCCCACTTCATTAGCATTTACAGGGTTCCCATTCATGAATTTCTCAGGGTTCTTCTCCATTGTAAAAACTCTATCATCTTTGATAGGATTGAATTTGACAGCATGTCCAAACACTTTACCTGCTGGGATAAATCTAGGAGTCTTCTTTATCACCTAACTCTTCACTTTTCCTCCTCAATTCTGGATGAAGAGTTCTACAAACTTCTTCATTATGGCCTTGTAATTTACACTTCTTACAATATTTGGGAAGAACATCATATTGAATATTCACATCAACAATTCTTACTTCACTAGACTTTTCATCAATAATTTCCATCCTAACAGAATCAGGTAGATCTGCTACCAAATCAACTAACACCTTGGCCCTAGCACAACTAGGCCTGGTTTTATTGATTGTAGCCAAATCTAATTGCAAAGGAGCCGATATTATAATCAATCAAGTAAAAATATATAAGATTTTAAATAAGCTATAATAGAATAAATAAGCATGGGCTTTGTTGATCTTTGGAGCAAATCCTTCATTGGATTTCCTCCGACAAGCCTTGAAGTAGGGCCATTTGTAGACATCGAAATTTTGTGGGACTCTACAAGATGAGCCCAATATCTATTAGGATTTTTTGGAGGCTACTCTACCATAAATCACAGTTCACGCCTATATAAAGGGACACATATTCCCTTGAAAAGACATCTCAGAAATCCCATAATTTCCCGGGATATTCACAGAGAGATCAATATGTGGTCTGATATTTCTTGACAGTCAAACACTTCGAGAAGATCCACAATATCCTTTTATGGAGATCAAGTACATCCAAGAAAGTTCACACACATCCAAATCATCCTACGTTCGAGAAATGCATGGGCTACTAATGGCCCTCGAATCACGGAAAAAAAATAGGAGAGAAGAATCAAAGGAATAAACAGAATTGTACCCGCAATGTTTATCAATACAATATTCTTATTTTTTTAATATTTTGTTTGTAATTGCAATTTATTTTCCGCATATTAAAATTCGTTGTAAACACACATATTTCAAAGACTTGAGGAAAATCAAACTTTTGATAATGATAAATATTGAAACGGAAAAAAAAATGTTGATGCCAAATTCTAGTCCTTTATTGAAGTCAAACATTAACTGATCATTAATATTATTTTTTGAATATGCAGGAAATTAGGAAAATAAATTAAGAAGTTGGACTAATAAAAT
The DNA here is from genome assembly GCF_019175385.1 of Lycium barbarum. Lineage (NCBI taxonomy): Eukaryota > Viridiplantae > Streptophyta > Magnoliopsida > Solanales > Solanaceae > Lycium > Lycium barbarum. The sequence continues at coordinate 63,681,773 of NC_083344.1, read as the reverse complement.
AGGACTTAAGTTATACATATATATATATATAGAGAGAGGGGGGTCTCAGCTTATGACTGGCGGTTTGTAATTGTAGTTATATTGCATGACATATTTGTAATTGTAGTTATATTGCATGACATAAATAAGGAAATAATTTATATAAAGAGAAATCTTAATCGAATATATATATATATATATATATATATATATATATATATATATATATATATATATATATATATATATATATATATAGAGGTCTCAGCTTATGACTGGCGGTTTGTAATTGTAGTTATATTGCATGACATATTTGTAATTGTAGTTATATTGCATGACATAAATAAGGAAATAATTTATATAAAGAGAAATCTTAATCGATTCCAGATTCCTAAATATTAGGACGTCCTGCATAGTACAAATAAAGAAAGATTTCATAATAAAAATTTTAGTTGATTTTAAAGTCCTGAAGTTTGAAAAATGATTAAATGACGATATTGTCTAGTGTGAAATAAGTGCATGTGCCGTGCATGTGTAGCCTGCAAAATTTATAGTTAAAAGTGATGATCTTTTAATAAATGGGTAGCTTAAAAATATTTATTTAACTTATAAATAAATTTTAAAGCTCAAAAGAGTGCAAATTTTAGACGAAAAAAAGATTCCTACTTTTTACTTTCTATTTGGAGTTAATTTTTCTAACTAAGAAAACATTTATAAATACACAAAATTTAGTTAATTTAAAAGTGCTATATATATATATATATATATATATATATATATATATATATATATATAATGCTAATTGAAAATATTGATGAGTTGCTTCTTTACTTAAACACCTAATGTTTACTTGTACTTCAGAAGTTGAACAGAAAAATAGATAAAAGAGCCATGATAACAACGCTTTACCTTAAAAATTAGAACTTATTTCTAATAATAAAAATTTGATACATTACTCAAAAAAGTTATTGGGACAGACAAAGGCAATGAGAAAAATTTATAGCTTACTACGTTTTAGGTTGCACTTCTTGAACAAGCTGATTTGAGATGAACTTGAGCTACTACAAAATTTGCTCCGGCTAAAAGTTCAAGCACTATGATTTCCATTGATACACCTCCATGTCGTTGAAGCTTTCATCGACCTAAGAAGAAAAAAAGAACAGGGTGTTAACACCTAATTTTTACCTCATAAAACGCGTATTTTAATTTTCAAATTTTCTGAGTCCAAGACGGAGTAAGGATACCCTTAAAAAAAATTAATAATTTAAAAATCCCGAGAAAATTGCAAAAGTTGACGTATAATTATTATTCCATAAAAATTAACGATTACAAGAAATTACGAGTTATTTACTTTCACAAACATGATTTGAAAAGAAGATACATATCCAGCTCTGCCTAACTCGAAAAAATTGTTAATTAAAACGACGTATGAATTACGGCTCATTTTTTACCGCATTTTTCACATTTTTAAATATTACTCGAAAGTATATCAATATTGGGCTCGTTTTGAAGCTCGTGTTTTAAAACAACGTATTATGATTTTTATTTCGTTGAAATATTATTTTACAAGGGGTGTATTAGACTAATTAACCTAAAACTATATAAAAACTATGCAACATTTTTTAAAAATAAGGAGGGGATTTTATCCATTTGTATCTTTGTTGGTACTATTTGGATAAGGTCTTTTTTTTTGGAGGGGGGGGGGGGGGGGGGGGGGGGGGGAGTACGGCCAAGTGGCCTATTTTTGGCCATAAAATTCTACATGTTTAGTTGGATGATTTTTGAAATTTGAATAAGGATTTTGGAGGGAAAAGTTATGGCCACATGGCCTATTTTTATCGATAGAATTCTAAATTGGCTTGCCTACAAATAAAAGAGATGGACATTAAAAATGGGAGAGGCCACGTTTTTTTTAGAGAGAAAAAAGGGAGAAATTTTATCTTTCTATTTTGGGAGATGGGGACCACACAATAGAAAACAAAAAATATCCATCATCATCTTCCTAAAAAATGGTCACGGATGAGAAAAAAAAAAGAGGGACCCATAGCAATAAAATAACATATCACCGCCTTCTTTCACTCCATTCTTTACCTTGACCATTTTCACCACCTAAAAACTCATTATTGAAACCACACACAAGAGAGGAAAAAAGAAAACAAAGAAAGGGAGTTGGAAAATTAGCAAAAAAAAAAAAAAAGCGAAGGTTTGATTTATATATTCAAAAACTTAGTCGCCTATACACACCCTTACTAAAATTACACAAAATATAAATACAATAGATATATACACATAGAAGAATACGGATATCATCCAAAAAATTTAAAAAGACAAAGGGGTTTTCAAAGATTTGTGAAGTGTTGGTGCTTGAATTTGGTGGACTCAATCCCTCCTTTTGATCTTTAGGTTGTCCCATCAAAAGGTAACTTCTTATTCCATCCTTTATTTCTTTTTTATTTATGATTATATGTTATTTATGATGCTTGTGTAGTTGAAAAAAATTATGATTAAAAGTTGTTTGCATTAATATTAGAACTTTTTAAATATTTCAAAAATAAAATATTATATAACAGATTTAGCCAATAATTAAACATGAGTATGTCCCAAATGAAGGGATGAATTTTACTCTCTTTCTCCCACTAAATTTGGAATTGAATGCTAGAAGTTCTTTTTTCCTCTTTTCTCTCTTCCCAAACTAAATTCACATTAAATGCTAGAATAATATTTTCTCTCTCTTCCCTATTTTCTACAAATGCTAATACCACTAAATTAGGGGTTGGATGATAAAATATCATAAAAAGCATGTTTTTATTTTATTTTGATGGTATAAGTACAATATAAGTAAGATCTTTAAGAATATGCATGATTATGCTTAATTAATACACAAAATTATTGACAAAATTTATGGTATATTCTTGGTATTTATACCAGAAAATATGTCATAATTATGAAAAGCTTAAAAAACATTATATGCTCATATATAACATATTTGTGATATATTCACCACCTAAATTTTAATTACAGCAATATATACTTGGGATATAAAAAACATGTCATTATTTTCTAGATATATATACATAAAATACACGGTTACTAATTTAACATACATCTAATATATATTTTTATATTTTTAAAAAGATGCGTACATTCTTTTTCTGAACATAGATTGTTTGTATACTTGTGTGTGTGTATATATATAGGAAGTTCTTTTGATGAACTATATAAGGAAGTTATCCTCTCTGCATTTGTCTTGTTGCTTATTTATAGGGAGTATTAATTGGTGTCATTATTAAATGGAATGTAATAAGTTGTTTTAATTATGGACTAAATCCTTAAATCTCTTAAGTTACATTAATTCTGCCAAGACAGAGGTTATTTTGTTTTTTTTTTTGGGCGGGGGGGGGGGGGGGGGGGGGGGGGGGGGTCCAGATATTATTTGGCTAAAACTGGTATGTTTAATTTTTTGCTAAAATTATGTAATGTCCAATTTAACATTTTCTAGTTATGAAACTTACTCAAAAAAAAAAAAAAAAAAAACTTAATTTTTGTGAGTTTGTTACTAATTCATATCAACTATTGAGCCTTTTGCATAAATTGTCCTTTTATTTATAAGTATGATAATTATGGGCTTGGCTTAAAAGCATTGTAATTCATTTTGACTTTGTAAATTAGATAATTGACCTCAGTCTATTACTAATATTTTGTACACCTATATTTTATGACCTCCCAAATTTGTTGGTGGGTCTTTCGAGACCCACTAACATTTCTTGATCGAGTCAACCCCTATCATGGAAGGACTAAGACATTGGAGCATAATTTGGAGCGGAAATATTTACTTATGCATTTTTTTGTTGAGTTTGGTCGGCCCAACTCCCTATCCCTTTACTATTTATTTGTCAAAATTTATTAAATGTGATTTATTGGATCCCTTAAAAATAGTCATGTATTAGAGTTGCCAAAAAACCGTTTTCTAAATATAAAACTGATTTTGACAATTATTAGCATATAAAAATGATTTTTAGGACAAAACAATTGACTTGATTAATTTTGCGGAACTAGAGACAAAAATGATTGTGGACCGTGCATATGGACATTTTGGACAAAATTGGACTTAAACTATTTTTTGGATTAACTTGGACTAAAAGGATAAAAATATAAAAAATATAAAATATGGATAATAATAGTATGCCAAAAAAATGATTTTTTTATAAAACTTAAAACTAAAAAACCTTTTTCTAAACTCGGGTGGGCTTACGTAGTGTTCTACTTAGGTTAACGCCTTCGGGTTTTAACCTAGTTGTTCTAGTCCGAAACCCAAAATGCCCAATTTTGGGCAAAACTCATTTTCATTTCTTGAAAAGTGAGTATTTTTGCATAAATGACACATCTTGATTTGCGGAAATATAAGCAAAAGCAGTTTTTCATCATAAACAATTTATATCTACAAAGGCATATTATTAGAACCCGTAGGTCAACCGTATTTTACGGATCCTTAATACCGGGGTGCCTAACACCTTCTCGGGGGATCTCCAGAACCCTTACCCGAACTTTGGTTAGATTAGAATTCTTTTAAAATTTAACCGTTTTGAATGAACCCTTTTCGAACTGATTTTCCTAATTTCCTAAAAATTAGGTGGCGACTCTAAAATAAAGTCCATTTAGAGAACCATCCACGTAAAAGTATATTTTTTCCTGGTACGATTGACAAATACGAATCAGAAAAAATAGACCCGCTACAGATGACGACTCTGCTGGGGAAATTTAAGGTTCTAACAATAAGGGTTCCAATAATTTATGTGTTTGTATGATATAAATTGTTTAAGTGATATAAATTTCTTATGTGTTTAAATTTTCGCAAAATATAACTGCCATTCATGCATGCATACTCTGCCACTCTTGGCATTCTATTTTACACTTTGTTTCTAAGGGTGACGACGCGGGATGAGCTGCTGTCACGATCCATATCTGACACTCAGGCCATGACCAGGCACCTGACAAGCTTCTACCCATAAGGCGAACCCTCTAAGCTAATCATGCGAAAATTAACGAATAAAATGAATAATACGCAAAGTCTCATAATATAAAGAAAAGTGCGGAAGCGAAATATAAATACTGAGTCTTACCCATAAACCCCATCAAATGTCTAAGTCACGGAACTACTAGTCTGAATATAAAAGTACGAGACGTAGCTCAGAATATTACTAAGTCAACTAAAGAAAAAGAGGCCGCCATGATCGAATGGTGGCTCACCTCGACTGAACTGGACTGAACAAAGCTGGAATGAATCAAGTATCGGCTACCTGTTCAACGTTAACCACACCTGCACACATACAACATCAACAAGCGTGAGTCTAAAAGACCAGCAAGATCATCGACACTCTCAGCTTACCCCTGGGGCAAGTTTTTAAATCCCTGATAATGCATAAAAGCAATTACACAGTACAAGTATATCAAATATATACAAACATTGAAGCTAAAGCTGAAATCATGAAGCATAAACAAGCAAAACATGAAATAGTCTAAATCTGAGTCTATGCTGACGTGACATAGTACGTATTTACCTATGTCTTAACTCGTCTTCCGGATAGGGCATTATTACCCTCATCTTACCCGGAAGAGCAATACATGAAATACACTGAATCTGAATGTATGCTCACGGGACATAGTATGTATTTGTCTATGTCTTACCCCGTCTTCCGGAGAGGGCATTATTTACCCCCATCTTACCCGGACAAGCAATAGATACACTACATTGAATCTGAATCTATGCTCATGGGACATAGTACGTATTTGTCTATGTCTTACCCCGTCTTCCGGAGAGGGCATTATTTAACCCCATCTTACCCGGGTCACTTAAAATTCTAGCATCTATCTCTCAGTGAATATCAATGGGACCTATGGAAGTTTTCCCCTCTGAAGATATGATAAGTGGAACATACATCCAATTAATACCACTTCTAAACTTTACATTTATATAAATAGTATCTATTTAAGCTAATTTACGCTAAAGGACTCATATGGTCATTACTTTAGAAACTTGGAAATTATCCAATTTAGATCATGCTTGCCCACTCACACGAACTAAACGGTTTAAATGCATACATGCAACACAAACCATATGCTTTTTATGAAAAGCAAGTAAACTAAGAGTATAAGCCTCACTTGTCTTATAACCGGAACGCCACCTCTCCGAAAGTACCAAATTTCCTTCAAACAATCTCCGATAGCCTCAAATACCATAAATGAATTATCCAAATTAGTCTAGGAAAACTAATCCTATAATTTTGGGTTTAGAACTAAATCTCAACATTATATACCTTGTTTCCCTAATTCTCTTAAACAGTGGAAATGGTGTATTAATACATATTTACATAACAAATTTATATATATGTTTGTGTGTTCTAGTCCCTATATTATTCAAAAGATAACGGTTCTCCTATTCTCATATACTAACTAATCTGACAGTCCCACACTTAAGTGATTAAGATTTATGCAAATACTATTCTTTTAAGTTGAACCTTGTATAACTTTTAAGACCTTTCCAAAGTTGACTAAGCAAAACTTTTTGAAAGAACAAAAATCAAGGAAGTCAGATTACAAAATTTATATCAAATGAAAAACTGACATTATTTTTTGAATTCTTGTACTGCGTACTCAAGCCGTCATACCAAAATCCCAAAATAATAATAATAATGTTGGTAGAGTATAAATAACAAAGAAAAGAAAACAAAAAAAATAATCCAAAAGTAGTCATTATTGCAGTACGAAATTTTCACAAAAGAAGAAGCAAATTCCACTCCTTAAAATCAATTTTATAATCAATCCTACAATCTCTATCATCATGTGGTCCCCTCTAGTTATTAGGGTAACCCTTGACTTCCAATAACTTCTTGCCAACACTACCATACTAAACTAAACTTTCTGCAACATACTTTCTTCTAGGAGTATATAAAAGTTAATTGTACTATACTTAATTGTCTTTGTATTTGGTGGAAATAAAATAAAACTTCACTGCTCCTTCAACATTAACTGATAATGCTCCTTCTGTTCGTCCTTTTTCTCCCCTCTAGGTTAGAAATAAGTGAATAATTTTTCCTTCTATTTTTTCCTCTTTCTTTTGGAATATAACGTGCACAGATAAAAAGGGTAGTGGGCTTGGCCCACTTACTTACTTAACTAATTCATGCACCATTTCATATATTAAAATCATATAAATAAATACAATATTCCTAATAATAAATCTACATACATATTATATAAATATGTAATTGTTCGCTTCGATACAAAACCCGCTAAAATTAAATAAATTAAAAATAAGAAAGTAAATTTAAACACTTGAAAAAAAATATTGGGTTGTTACAGCTGCGGTCATACCTTCACTAAAAAACCCTTTGCTATATTTCTTTGGAGGTTTCTAAGGTCGAGTGGGCATGCGTTCAACCCACGTCCTTAGAGAGCCCACTCCCAGCTTTTCCACTCGGGTAACCTGTGTCATTTGCTTGAAAAATCACTCTAGAATAACTAGTGTAGAGCAAGCCAAATCCCTGCTGGTATAGCGCATATGGACCATAGACCGGTTTGGGTATCTCAGACCTACCTAAATCGGACAGGAAGACCGCCCGCATCCAACTATGTGAAAAATTGAAGGATGTACATGCCGTTATATGAACCGTTTGCCCTTAGGTTTGGGCTTTTACTTTTTAGTTTAGGAGTTGTACCCCTGCGCGGGACTGATATTCTGTATACCCCGTTCCCCTATTATGTATTCTCATTTGATATTTATCAATGTTGTATAGATTGGGGAAAATGGAACGTCTTAACGGTACCTGCATCCTTCAAATGATAGTATACTTTTGTTGATATATTGATTACATAATATATATATTGTTTACATGCTACGTGCTATACACTCTGCTTTGCCATGCCTATTTCTGATTTATGCATATAAAGACATCTGTTTTGCTTCAAACACGAATAGTCCATAGTTCAGTTCCTAAAATCTTAGAATGTCGTCAAAACGCACCCCCAAGTAAAATCTCGAAACACCACGTCAAAAGTTAAGTTTTCTAAAACTTCTAAAACGTCGTTCAATCATCATCCAATACATGTGAATCACGTCATTTCCAAAAGCACATTTTTACACTCAATATTGCTAAGAGTCACACCCCTCGGTCCTCGCAACCTCTAATGTTTTAAGACAAATAGCCTAGCCGTCGCAAATTGCCGACAACTACTTCATTCCTAAAAAATCATTCTTATCAGACCCAAAAGATCGTTAAGGTCATACTTTGCCCTTTCAAAGTCCAACCACTTCAAGTCCAAAATGGTCGAGTCATCATCCAATACTCGTTGACCGTGTCATCCTCAAAGATCACTGTCAAATACAAAGATTACCAAAGTCGCACAAAAATCAGTTGAATGGGCAAAATTATGTCCATCCGGGTCCAAAAGTCTCTATGTGAGTCGAAGTTTGGACAATATGTTTCAAGTAAAACAGATGTTACATGTCTTATTATGATTAACGAACTAACACGTTTACCTCTTGAGTTTTTCTTCTCTTTTGATTGACTCGTGGGGATCACCAAGAGGTTTCGGTAACGAAACTTAAGTCGTGATCCATTTTAGCCCATTCATGTGCTACGCTATTGTGATCTCACAAAATTCAAATCACAACTTTTCTTTAGCTCACCCATACGCTACACTATCATGATATTACAAAATCCAAATCACAACTCCTTAAAAAAATTCAAGATTACGACATTTTTTAGACCACCCATGCGCTACGCTAAAATGTCCGACATCCAAAAATGACAAGCTTGCGCTTATTTAGATAGACAAGCCAAATACGTCAGTTTCGAATTCCGAACTACGTCAGACCTGATTCTTGTTCCAGTAAGATACGTATGCAATCATAAATACGGGTGCAGTCTCCCTACTGTTTCAAACCACAAACCCCGATAAGGAATCGAGGTACGTCTTTGATCCAGTCTTCAAAAACTTCATTCTTCCACTGTTTCAAAATATGGACTCTCCGAGGAGATCTGGGGTATGTCTTTGAATCAGTCAAGCTATTCAAATTTTCAAGTGCAAACATCTTGAACTAAGTGCCCTAGGACTGGAAGCCAGGGCAATTGGTTTAAAACAGTTCGACAATTCTAATATCTTCATTCATTAGAGTTGCCCAATCAAACGAACAACTCTTTCCCTTATGAGAATCCAAAATAAGAACGTAAGTGGCTTTTTTCGAACGAACGATTTATCCTTTTATAGAAATAAAAAAAATGGAACGTGTCTTACGTGACGTCCTATATCGGCTATTTAGCCTTCGACCCACTCAATACTTATCCCGGGGATCACATTCCCGTTTCCTTTAGTCTATCATGACACGCTCGGTGAGGTCAACACGAGTCAATCACTTTTACTCAAAAGAAATTTTCTTTGAGCACAGGGACAAGGAACTTACAAAACAACGAGCCTCAAGTCGACGTCAAGTCCAACCAAAGGCGTTATTGAGCCTACCATCGCCTCAACTCTATAAGCCAAAAATGGCTTCATTTCTAACTCAGCCTTCAAATTGGATTCCTTTCACTTCGTTATGTCCACTGACACTTGCTCTTAGAATATTGTAGGTTACGACATTATGCAAAGTTGAACTCGAGAATCAAGATTATGAGACGCTGGCTGGATCCTCACCAATCCACATAAGCCAAGACGGCTTCATGACTAACCTTTTGTGTTATCCTTATCAAAACAATATTATGATTCTACTGACAATAAAGTCGAATCTCGCAGGGATCATGCATCAACACTGCCAAAGACTGGCACATCAAGACTAAAGGATCAACAACGTTATTTGCCCAAGTGTAATCATCACAAAACAAGCAAAACAAACATCAACCCTTCAAAGACGGCCGAAAATCTCAAAAGGCTATTTAATGGCCTAGGCCGAACGGCGGTATCTCTAACTCTTCTCCCAATTTTTAAACGCTACTTTTAACGACTTTGCTTTAAAAATTTGCAAAGTCAACTTCAAGTCATCAATGACTCCCATCGACCCCAAAACGAACGGGGTAACTTGCTTATGAGGAATGCCGAATCTTCCCAAAAAATAGGAGCTCCACATCAGGCTACAAAGTACGGTCGAAGATCGAAAAAGCCGACAGAGAGCAAGGACTACCCCTACAAAAGCAAGCAATTGCTCAACGGTTTCGTATATCTTTCTAAAGTCCTTTTTAGATTATCTTGACTAAAGTCACTGGTAAAGTGACCACGTAGCTACTAATCATCTTCTTTAAGTATAGGTGATCGCTATAAGATTAAGAGGCATCAAAGTAGTGATCGTCCTCAATGTCAAAAGAAATGAGTCAATTGAGCCAAAGGGGATATAAAGGGACAAAAGGCCGCAAAGGCCACACAATTGAGCTGAAAGGGCTATAAACAAAATCAACCAAAAGAAGCTACAAATAGACGAAGCGCCACAAGGGCGATGCCATCAAGAAGGGCTATAAAATAGACATGGTGTCGTAAAGACGGCATAAAAGAGCCAAAAAGGGCAAAACAACCATCTACCCAGAGAACCACAGTCCTCGGGGGTCGAGATTACAACAAAGAAGTCAAGAAGGCTACAAATAACTTCGAGAAAGCCGTTCTCAAGCGATACCAAGAAGGTTATAACTATAAATCAAAACCAAAGGGTTATAACTACGCGAGAATGGTAGAATAGAAACAAACTTATCTTCGTGACAAAGCAGGGTTGTCCGCCTTAAAAATGTTACAAGCAGGGTCGTTCGACCTAAAAATGAGACAAACAGGGTCGTCCGACCTAAAAATGAGACAAACAGGGTCGTCCGCCCTAAAAACGTGACACTTACCTCTTAAGTAGACATTGCCTATCTCTAAAGTGGACTGTAATAGGACGATACACTGGTCTTGAAAATTCGAGATGACGTCATAAAAACATTACCACCAATTATGTTTATGACATAATTCCCAAAGTGGGATTACATAGGCGTTTTTTGAGTTTAGTCGCACCAAACAAAAATCGTAGATATCCCTAAATAGAAATTGGGGCAGAAATTTTGAGATCTTTTTGGGAGATCTCAAAACTCGACACGATAGGTCGCCGACGCGGCTTTAACTGGGGCAGAATTTTTGAGAGGATCTCAAAAAATTCTTTTGGTATGGCAAGTTTAAGAATTAGCGAATACACTTCTACACTAGGGCAGAAATTTTGTGGAAACCTCAAGATTTTCATTTTTCAGACTCAGAATAACACCGTTGCCAAGCGACATGATACTATCAAAGGCATCAACCAGACAAGAGTCGCCACGTCAAACGATTTTATATCCAACTTTATCTGTCATACCTTACTAACTTTAGTATAAGGGTTTTGCGGGTAACATCGTCAAACATCGAGGACATGCCCAAAAATGACGGATGAAAGTGGACATCAAATCCGCAACAATGACAAGAAAAATCAAATAAAGCCTCTCGAATGGCGAAAGCCAAATGGCTACACTTTGAACTCTCTTCTTCTCCTTTATGAATAAATTGTCGTTTCTTTTGACTAGTTTAACGCCTTTTTGCTTCAAGTTTTGCAGAAAGTCACAACCAAGTCATTAACGACTTCCCTTGACCGCAAATAGGAGCAATTATGAAAAGGAATACCAAACTCTTCGGGAAAAGAAGAGATCCTACAAAGTGCATCAAGGACCACCACAAAGAAAAAGCATGGAAAGCGCGGCCTGCCTCTACAACGAGCAAAAGATGCTCGGTGGTGGCAGGACCATCAGAACGGACTTTGGCAATACAATTCAAAATTTAGAAAGGCATCAAGATGATGGCCACATAACAAAGGCTTCAAAGAAAACAAATGAGAGCACTTTGGCCACCCACATCGACAATGAGACATAAACCATATCAAACACATGGTTCTCGGTATCTAAATTTATTTTTACCAAGAAAATATTTTCTTGTCCACCTTAGAAAGGGACAATATTTGCTTGTCCACCTTCGAAAGGGACAATACTCGCTCGTCCACCTTAGAAATGGACATATAACTGTTTGTCCACCTCAAAATGGGACGTATAATTTGTCCACCTTAGAAAGGGACATATTTATTCATCCACTTAGGTGAACGTTTATACCGCATTATCTACTGATAAGGTTTCTAAGGTTTTGTCGTTTAAACAGGCTAAGAGAGGACACATACAGCCAAGAGGGCCATTCATTCAAATTGCTAAGAGGGTCATTCATTCAAACAAAATTCCAAGAGGACCATGCATTTATGACAAAATTCAAAAGAAGAACAACAGAAACTGCAATTCAACAAAGGAACACCAGGAAAGGGTAACAAAGCTATTTGAATAGAGTTTTTTCTGCTAACTTGTTTGTTCAGTGATTGAGACAGGAAATGGCGCTAGCGGAACAAAACAAAGCAAAAAATTCAAAGGCGAAACAACAAAATCAAAAGCAAAGACGAAAAATTCAAAACAAAACAATAAAAGCGAGAAGCATCCGAAAAGAGAATAATGATGACGAAGCAAAACGAAGACAAAAACTTGAAGAGATGTGATAAAGCAAAAGCATCCAAGAAAGGGTAACGAAATCCTCCCTAATTAAATATTATTTTACACTAACAAGTTTGTTCGTTTTGCAGAGCATGAAGATTTTTACAAAAGAAAAAATTTTAAGATTACAAAAAGATATAATCATGATTTACCAAATTCTTCCACTAAACAGTATTGTATCAAGGTATTGAGACCCCGGCTAGACGTCGCATGACTTGCCTTGATACAATGACTGATTAGACGTCTTAAATTTGGTAAGCACAGTCCTCACCTGAATCAGGTGACCTAATTCTGACATCAAATTTAAGATCGTCGACACAGAATGTCAGCAAAGATGTATTACACAATTTTCATCCTGACAATCTGTGATTTGAAGACGATGTGTTGATATCGGCATTGAAATACTATATTCACAATAGAGTCTAGTCCTTTCGAAAGATGTGAACCCTGTCGACGGGCGGGTATTCTTCCCCGGAGTCAAAAAAGGAAGGTGTCAGTCTTGCCACCGAGGTAAGCTTCATTCCTCAAGATGATGATATGGATTAAATGACTACATGCCGAAGGGGTGAGTCGTCATCCATATATATAGCCAAAAATAGATAACACAATTTTGAGGTTGATGTCCACAATCGTTGAAATACGAATGTGATTCCTACATCAAGATTTGCGGTTACTACTGTAGTTTATTTCAAGTTAACGTAATCCTAGTTTAGGGATAGTGGTAGTCATGAGAAAAGGCTCCGCACTTGAGTATGCAGTAGTTAACTTGAATATTTTGACTAAATATTGTAATTCTGGACACAGAGGTTAGTAGTCATCATGAAAGGAATATGATACTACACTCTGATGTGCAGTCAAAATTTGGGTATTTTTTACTATAAGTGATGCAGTCCCGAACTGGTATACCGAAGACTTCGTATGAGGATAACAATGCAGTCGACACCATATTTGCGACAGTCACCGCAGTGTGTGAAAATAATGTGAGTCCAAATTTTTAGGGGTGGAAGATGTCATAAGAAACAAAAATGACCCCGCACTTGAAAACATGGTTTTCATTAGTAGCATCTTGCTTACTAAAACGACAACCGGACTGGGTGTAAAGTTTTCGCAAAATGCGGTATAGCCCGACCCAGATCCCAATGAAAGTTATCATTGAAAAATGAGAGTATCTGAAAATAACGAGAAAAGAGCCAACTAAATTATCGTGATTATTATTCAAAGTTATTTCAAAAATATACATGCACAAAAGCACACACTTGCAGGTAAAAAAGAAAGACAGGTGAACATTCGCCAAGAGCCGGACGAATGACGGAAACTGACGAAGTTAACTTTAAAACAAAATGGCAAGAGTGTCGCACAGGTATGACATTTACGATTACAGTAAAAATTATTTAAAACACTAACATGCAGGACTCAGCATTCGGGAGATGGCTAAAAGCTACCAAGATGAGAGCAAAAGAGCCAGACTCAAGACATGCGGAGCAAACATGGAACTTTTCTTGGGCAACCGGTCAAAAATTATGTACGAGAGTCAAGCTATCTACACCAGGGATTGGAAAATCACTTCAAGCATCAACACTAATAAATCTTTTTCAAAAAACCGCCTCCGGTTCGGAATCCCAACTAGAAATAGTCAAAGCGATTTCCTCATAAAGGGATATTCCTTTTCAGGCTATCGAGTCGGACTACAGTTGGCCTGATTCCCAAAACCAAGGATATGTAGGCTACTCAAATTTCAAGGATCGGTCATATTCCTATAATTATTTTAGGACACCCTGAGATAGTTTAAAATTTTCTTTATGTGTAAGTCCTCCTAGAGTCAGAACTACAAACGGCCTAAATTCTCGTGTAACCTGAGATATGTAGGAAGCCCAGAAACCGGGGTCCGACCATACTTTCGAAATTTTGCGCAAAGAAAGCTATAATTTCTATTATTCGGTAAACATTAGGTTTGTTAAAATTCGTAGCTGAAGGATGGCGTTGTCATCCTCGAACTCCAAAGAGGCAGCTGTTGACACCTAATTTTCACCACATAAAACGCGTATTTTAATTTTCAAATTTTTCGAGTCCAAGAAGGAGTAAGGATGCCCTTAAAAAAAATTAAAAATCCCGAGAAAATTGCAAAAGTTGACGTATAATTATTATTCCATAACAATTAACAATTACAAGAAATTATGGGTTATTTACCTTCAAAAACATGATTTGAAAAGAAGATACATATCCCACTCTGTCTAACTCGAAAAAATTGTTAATTAAAACAACGTATGAATTACGGCTCATTTTTTACCACATTTTTAACATTTTTAAATATTACTCGAAAGTATATCAATATTGAGCTCGTTTTGAAGCTCGTGTTTTAAAACAACGTATGAGGATTTTTATTTCGTCGAAATATTATTTTACGAGTGGTGTATTAGACTAATTAACCTAAAACTGTATAAAAACTATGATACATTTTATAAAAAATAAGGAGGAGATTTTATCCATTTGTACCTTTGTTGGTACTATTTGGATAAGGTCTTTTTCGGGAGAAAAGTATGGCCAAGTGGCCTATTTTTGTCTATAAAATTCTAAATGCTTAGTTAGATGATTTTTGAAAAAATTTGAATAAGGATTTTGGGGGGAAAAGCTATGGTCACATGGCCTATTTTTGTCCATAGAATTCTAAATTGGCTTGCCTACAAATAGAAGGGATGGACATTAAAAATGGGAGAGGTCATGTTTTTTTTTAGAGAGAAAAAAAGGGGGAAATTTTATATTTCTATTTTGGGGGATGGGGACCACACAATAGAAAACAAAAAATATCCATCATCATCTTCCTAAAAAATGGTCACGGATGAGAAAAAAAAAAAGGAGGGACCCATAGCAATAAAAAAACATATCACCACCTTCGTTCACTCCATTCTTTACCTTCACTATTTTCACCACCTAAAAATCCATTATTGAAACCACACACAAGAGAGGGAAAAAGAAAACAAAGAAAGGGAGTTCGAAAATTAGCAACAAAAAAAAAAGCGAAGTTTTGCTTTATATATTCAAAAACTTAGTAGCCTATACACACTCTTACTAAAAATACACAAAATATAAATACAATAGATATATACACATAGAAGAATACGGATATCATCCAAAAAATTTAAAAAGACAAAGGGGTTTTCAAAGATTTGTGAAGTGTTGGTGCTTGAATTTGGTGGACTCAATCACTCCTTTTCATCTTTATGTTGCCCCATCATAAGGTAACCTCTTATTCCATCCTTTATTTCATTTTTAGTTATGATTATATGTTATTTATGATACTTGTGTAGTTGAAAAGGATTATGTGCTAGTCTAACTTTATTTATATGATTAAGTGAGTATCCTATAGATTTATTATTATTTGAAAAATGAAAATAAATTAGAAGTTTGATTTAGACAATGTTAAGTGATTTTAGGTTAGTTAAATTGATAAAAAAAAAAAATAAGAAAAAGAGTAGCTTAAGTTAGAATTTTGACATTGTGTTGGTAGGTTTAATATGATTTATTCAATATTGTTAGCTTTTGATATAAAAAAAAAAAAAAAAAAAAAAAGAGAGAGAGAATTTTACGTTGAAATTCATTTTATAAAAGTTGTTTGCATTAATATTAGAACTTTTTAAATATTTCAAAAATAAAATATTATATAACAGATTTAGCCAATAATTAAACATGAGTATGTCCCAAATGAAGGGATGAATTTTACTCTCTTTCTTCCACTAAATTTGGAATTGAATGCTAGAAGTTCTTTTTTCCTCTTTTCTCTCTTCCCAAACTAAATTCTGATTAAATGCTAGAATAATATTCTCTCTCTCTCTCTTCCCTATTTTCCACAAGTGCTAATACCACTAAATTAGGAGTTGGATGATAAAACATCATAAAAAGCATGTTTTTATTTTATTTTGATGGTATAAGTACCATATAAGTAAGATCTTTGAGAATATGCATGATTATGCTTAATTAATACACAAAATTATTGACAAAATTTATGGTATATTCCTGGTATGTTTATGATGTTAAACATTTATACCAGAAAATATGTCATGATTATAAAAAGCTTAAAAACAATTATATGCTCATATATAACATATTTGTGATATATTATCCACTTAAAATTTAATTACAACAATATATACTTGGGATATAAAAAACATGTCATATATTTTCTAGATATATATACATAACTCGTCAAAAAACCCATAAATCATAGTAGTCATCGGCTCTTGGGAGTATGGCATGGGTAACTTCAGCGTCGTAGCGCCTGGTATTCGAACATTGGCTCGAGGCATTTTCTCTACCCCTTCTTACCCTGAAAAGCACTTTTTTTCTTGGCGGGGACGACTTATGATAGAATCCGCCTTGTTTATCTCGACGAAATGGGCGGAATAGCTATTCCTCGGGATGAATCGAAAAACAAATCTTTATTGGTTCTACCTCCTATTTTTTATGAAGAGAATGAATCTTTTTCTCAAAGGATCGGAAAAAAATGGGTCCGTGTTACACCTTGGAAAAGTTTTCGTTGATGCACAGTGAGTAGACTAACGAAGAGCACGAAGTATACAGTATTTCAATAAGTAAGGAATGACATTTGATGACTCTAATTGAGATTTCAAAGACATTCGAGGTAAGAGAAGAAAGTTGCCAAGAGAAGGCAAGGCATACGATATGTATCGGGAAGGATTTACGAGTAACAAGTTAATGATGATTTAATGATGTCTTGGAGAAGAGTTATAACGTCCCTTATATTGTTAATGAGGTGCTAAACAAGTGTTGAGAATGTTCCATAAGGATTGGAAATCAAACGAGTCGACGAGAACGAGTTCGGAAAAACTGGGCATTATACGGCCCAACATACTGGCCGTATAAAATATATTGGCCGTATGTTTGGGCGTACATTCAGCCCAGATTAGCACCCCTCACTGGACCAAAAGTACGACCAAACATACGGTCAGTATAATTTATACGGACCGTATGTTGGTCCGTAGGTTTGGAGCGAGACAGATTTGAGTATTATTAATAAGGGACCGAGTTCATTTCATTTTATTTCCTCTTCACTCCCCTTCTCTCTATAACTCTCCAGAATATTTCTCCACACTTCTCCCACAAGAATTCAAGACATATTAGTGATCAACTTCATCAAACCAAGTGAATCAAGTGTAAGAAACTCATTAAAGTTCATCCAAGGTAAGAAATCCAAGTGGAGGTGGAACTAGGGTTTTGTTCAAGTGAAGTGTTTCCACCCAAGGTTCATTCCTACACCATATAACGTAAGTTTTATGAAATTTCCATGTTGTTTAAGGTATTGAGAGGTTGAAAGACTTGGATTGTAGAAGGAAATAGAAAATGGGTCATGAATGTGGGAATATTCTCATTTTTTAGTAATAGCTTGGATTGAGTCATGATTCTTGATATGTTGTGATTATGATTATGTTATAAATGATATTAAGAACATGGGATAGACATTGTAAGCATGAGTGAATGTAATCGTGTGCTATGACCACAGATATGGATGATTTGAAGCGACTTGAAGAATATGGATAATGTAAGTGAATGAAGACTATTGTTATGATGTTGTGAATGTTATTATATATGCTTGGGAGTTGATATATGATATGGAGGAAGTTGTATAAACAAATGAGATGCTGCCCAATTTTCTCTAGCTTTAGTCAAGTATGTTAAGCTATCGATTTTCTAATGTTAGTATAACTCTAATGAAGGTAGAAATGTGAGTATTGAAGGAGAACGTTCAAGCGATAAAATAGTTGAACGAAAAGGTAAAAAGGTATGTAAGTCTAACCCTTCTTTCAATAAGGCATGGTTCTTTGGCTCTACACCTATCCTTTCATGAGCCTATGATGTCCTCCAAATGATTCTATCTTTAAAAGCTACTAAGCTCATGATTCTCGATATGTTACGATTGTACTAAATTCCTTATATGATGAGTAATCCTCTAGGGATAGATGTAATGAACGACGATAGTAATGATGCTAAAGATGCTTATGAGCTCTTATGTATATGGGTCTATGTATGACTATTATGAAACCCCCGAGCTTATATGGCCGGGTAGAATATATATGTATTGCGCGCGCACCACTGCAGTTGGGTACGGATAACCCTGAGCCTTGGTTGGGCCAGGTATGTATAATCACCGAGCCTTGTCATGGCCTGGTATATGAAACACCGATCCTTCATGGTCGGGTATGCTATGAATATGAATTTGTAAATGAATATGAATACGATTATGAACATGAATATGGGTATGAAAGTGTAAATGAGTACGGATACGAATATGGATACGGATATGGATGTATGTACACTATCACGCATTAGAATGGAATGTCCCTATGGAAAGCAAGTAAGCGTTTATGACGATGGTTCTTCTACCTCCCATCTTATGCTATTTCTTATGTTGTTTATTATGCTTCTATAATGATGTTGATCATGCTTTACATACTCAGTACATTCTTCGTACTGACGTCCTTTTGTTTGTAGACGCTGCGTCATGCCCGTAGGTGGCCAGGGAGACAGGCTTGATCCATAGCCTTATTACTCAGGGACTACGTAGCGGAGCTCCATTTCATTCGGAGCTACAGCTTTTGGTATCTATTCTTTTGTGTACATACTTATGGGCATGGCGGGGTCCTGTCCCGCCTATATGATATGACATACTCTTCTTAGAGGCTCGTAGACATGTGTATATGGTTAGATGTATTTGGCCTTGTCGGCCCATATTTTGGATATCATTTTGTTAGCCTCGTCAGCTTATGTACATTTATATGGGCATTGTTATTGATGGTGATATATATGTATTGTTGCCCAATGGGATTAGTATGAATGATGGATGGAAAGTATGATTTAGCTATGTGGCTCACCTAGATGTAAATGTGAAAGTATGATAAGAGGTGCCCGGGTGGGTTAGCACCGGGTACCCGTCGCAGCCCTCCGGTTGGGTCGTGACAAAAGTGGTATCAGAGCAGTTCTGTCCTAGGGTGTGTCTACGAGCCGTGTCCAGAAGAGTCTTGGTTATGGGTGTGTTGCGCGCCACACTTATAAACAAGAGGCTGCAGCAATTTTGGGAATGAATGACCTCCTTTCTTCATAAGATCGTGCGATAGAGTTACACCTCGGAAATTTCCGCGTGAACGTGCAGTGAAAAGTTGCAGAATTTTCACTTTGGCCCAGTGGTCATAAAGTGGAAGACGGCCCGTAAAGTAGTTTACGGACCGTAAACTGCTGTCGTCCTCCAACCTTCCAAGATTTCAACTTTCTGTCAAATGTTGAAATGGTAAAATACGACTTAGTTTATGGACCGTAAATTGAAATACGGCCCGTAAATTGTGACCATAAACCACCATGATCCCAGCAGACCATTCTGTTTCTGATATGCTTAAATACGGCCATGAAGGATGGACCGTAAACCAATATACGGCCCGTAAACTGGGTTTACGACCACTGTACACCCCGAATGCTGTTCACAAAAATTAGATTTTTAAGTTAAGTATAAGGGACCCCAAGCTCGTTTTATTTCATTTATCATCTTTCCAATTCAAGAACTCTCTAGAACACTTCATCCACAATAATTCAAGAGAATCAAAGGAAAACCAAGATCAACAACACATAATCCATGAATCAAAGTGTGTGAAACTCAAGAAAAGTTCATCTTCCTCAAGAAAACCAAAGGAGATGAGCTAGGGCTTTGGTGCTAAGGAAAGAAACTCCACTCAAGACTTGTTCAACAATCATCCAAGGTAAGTTTCATGACCATTTTATGTTGTTTAAGGTATTGGAAGGTTAAGATACCCGAATTGTAGAAGAACATAGCAAGTGGGTCTTTTAAGAGTGAATAGTGTCATGAGTGAGTGGTAGTTGAATTGAATCATGAATGTTAGTGTGTTGTGAGTATGAATATGTTATAAATGACATGTAGACCATGAGATAAGTGTGATACATGGGAAAATACGATAGCGAACCCAAAACCATAAATGTGGGGAAAAATGAAGAGAAATGGTGGATCATGGCCACTGTATATGAATGATAATTGTGATTTTCTATATTATGATCGTTATTGTGGGTGATTGGGAGTTGATATGGAATACGGGAAAAGTAGTATAAACAAAGGAAGTGCTGCCCAATTTTCTCTAGAAATAGTAGTGCATTCTTATGGTTGGTTAACTAACGATCGTACGAATCCTCTTTTTGAAGATAGAGGCGTGACATTGAAGGAGAATAAGCAAATGCTAAATTGCTTAAACGACAAAGGTATGTGAGGCTTAACTCTTCTTTCAAAAGGCATGAATCCATCAAGCTTTACACAAATCCTTCCATAAGATGAAGCTTAAGAGTCCTTCTATATGTTAAATCCCCTATGAGCATGATAGTGATGACAATGAGCTAGAGTCTAGAGACTCAAGAAATTGTGGCATGATGTTCCTACAATGCTAATGATGTTATATTATTGTTAACACTTGCCTTACGTTTTATTCCCTTCAAGGCGAGGCATGATACTCATAAATGTCCATAATACAATCGGGGGTTCACGACCTTACGTCACCCCGACTAGTATGGTTGTCTTAAAGCCTAATGAATGCTCTTAATGTTAATGTATGTGATGACAATAAGATGATGAATAATGCTAACTTGTAATATAACTATGGGGTACATGGAACACTAAGAAATCATAACATGATGCTATGGCTTGAGATGTATAATAAGGACGTGTTATGATTGATGTTGAGATGATAAGATTCCACCGCGCCTATATGGTCGGGCATGTCACTGGTAATGCGGGCTGCGTATGATTCCACCGCGCCTATATGGTCGGGCATGTCACCGCTAATGCGGGCTGCTATGTTTACACCGAGCCGAGAGGGCCGGGCATGATCACCACTAGTGGGCGGCATATGAGGGTTACCCGGACGCGGGTAACGATTCAGATTATGATGTGACGATGTATATCATGACGTACGTGATGATGTATGGGATGTGATAACATGTGTGCTACGATTATGTAAAATGTGAAATATTATAGTAATACGATTGCCTATGACCTTGGTGCAGGTTACATCTTTGTCCCATGACTCATGATCTTTCTATTATGTTTATTTATTTCATTCCTGCCTTACATACTCAGTACAATATTCGTACTGACGTCCTTTTTCTTTGGACGCTGTGTTCATGCCCACAGGTAGACAGGGAGGAGATCTTGCTCCGGATTCCTAGAGCCTGCTAGCTGACTGAAAGCCCTCCATTGTCCCGGAGGTGCCTATGATGATTCTTTTGTGTACAGTTGTAGATGTCATCTCTTAGAGGCTCGTAGATACTCGACGTAGTCGTGTGGTTTTATGGCATGGTCATTATGTATATATATATATATATATATATATATATATATATATGTGTGTGTGTGTGTGTGTGTGTGTGTGTATGTATAGTATTTTGCTAGCCTAAAGGCTCGTATGTATAAAAGCATTTTGTTTCTAAAATGAATATGGATTTTATTATAAATTGAGCATGAATCGGATAAATGATTGCTAAATAAGCTTAAGAAGTGATGGCACGAGCGATGCTCGGTGATTAGCCCCGGGTACCCGTCACGGCCCCTAACCGGGTCGTGACAAAAGTGCTATCAGAGCAGTTCGGTCCTAGGAAGTGTCTACGAGCCGTGTCTAGTAGAGTCTTGTTTATGGTGTGTAGCGCGCCACATCAATAAACAAGGGGCTACGGGGCATTTAGGAAAATGACCATCTTTCTTCTATGAGATCGTGCGATAGAGCCGTGTATAAGATGTTATCCTCTCTAATAGTGTGTTATGATTTCAGAATGCCGCCAAAGGGAAAAGATACAGCCGCCCAGAAGGGCAAGCCTACAACAAAGAGGCGGGTAGAAAGTGAGCCTCCGATGAATATAGAGGAAGGCGAATCGCACAATGAGGCCTTGTCGAATACTTCTTCTACCCCGCCTCATGTGGAAGAGCAAGGAGGAGCCCCAGCTCCAATCCCTCCGCCAGTCGCTACGGGTCAACAAATGACCGAGGCCATTCAGTTATTGACCCAATTGGTTGCTGCACAAGCACAATGACAAAATGTGGGTTCAAGTGACCGGGCAGCAAGTACAAAGGCCCATGATTTTATGAGTCTAAATCCCCCGGAATTCTTTGGGTCAAAGCCGGAGGAAGACCCACAAGGTTTTATTGATGAAATATTGAGGACGTTGAAGATTGTCCATGCCTCCGAAACCGAATCCGTGGAGTTGGCATCCTATAGACTCCGGGGTGTGGCGGTCTTATGGTACAACAATTGAGTGTTATCAAGAGGGGAGAATGTGCCTCCTCCGGTTTGGAAAGAGTTCGTAGATGCTTTCATTCGCCACTATTTGCCACCCGAGGTCCGCCGGGCTAGAGCGGATAGATTTCTAAACTTGAGACAAGGAAACATGAGTGCCCGGGAGTATAGCATGCAATTCAATTCTTTGGCTAGATATGCTCCGACTATGGTGGCCGACATGGGAGATCGGGTACATAGATTTGTGAGTGGTCTGGGACTGTATTTATTTAGAGATTGTCTGACGGCTTCCTTGCAAGACGGGATGGACATTTTCCGGATACAGGCCCATGCCCAGAATTTAGAGAGGCGACAACGACAACAAAGGGGCGATCGCTACAGTGATAGGAGGCAAAACAAAAGGGCTAGATCTGAGGGCACATGTGGTGATTATAGAAGGGGATCGAGGCAGGCTTATTCCCGACATTCAGGCCAGTCAACGACTAGTGCACCTCCCTGGTTCGCGGACAGAGGATTTGATCGCTCTTTTCCGTCGGGACAGGGTCAGAGATCGAGAGCTCTGGGTTCTCAGTTTGGGGGTGATTACAGTCAGAGACGACCGCCAGTTCCACGATGTAGTCAGTGCCGCAAATTACATTTTGGACCGTGTCGTCAGGACACTGATGGTTGTTATGTTTGTGGGCAGACTGGACATTTGATGCAAGATTTTCCCTCGTGATATGGTAGAGGTGGGGTTCATCCCACAGGCTCAGCAGCGGGTTCCTCATCAGCACGCCCCGCAGGGAAGACTTCTCAGATGACAGCAGGCCGAGGCAGAGGCCGAGGGGCAGCATCTACTTCGGGTGCCACTCAACCCCGTGTATATGCTTTAGCAGGACGACAGGACCTCGAGTCCTCTCCGGATGTAGTCACAGGTATATTGTCTATATTCTCCCGTGATGTGTATGCGTTGATAGATTCGGGTTCTACATTTTCTTATATTACTCCATTCGTTGCTGGTTGTATCGGGGTAAAACCCGAGTCAATTAAACCCTTTGAGGTAATCACTCCAGTTGGTGATCCTGTGATAGCAAGACAAGTGTACAAAAATTGTGTTATTGTGATATGCGATCGACAGACCAAGGATGACTTGATTGAGTTAGAAATGGTAGATTTCGATGTAATCATGGATATGGATTGGTTGGCTTCGTGTTATGCAAATGTTTATTGTCGCACAAAAGTGGTTCGATTCCAATTTCCGGGAGAGCCCGTGCTTGAATGGCAGGGTAATACAGCATCTCCGAAAGGTAGGTTTATTTCCTACCTCAAGGCAAGGAAGATGATAGCCAAGGGCTATATTTACCACTTAGTTCGGGTTAATGATACCGAGGCAAAGCCACCAATTTTCCAGTCAGTTCCGGTGGTGAGTGAGTTTCCAAACGTATTTCCAGATGAACTTCCAGGCCTTCCACCAGAAAGGGAAATTGATTTCGCTATTGATGTATTGCCGGGCACAAAGCCTATTTCTATTCCCCCTTATCGAATGGCTCCGACAGAATTAAAAGAGTTAAAGGCGCAGCTGAAAGACCTGCTCGAGAAGGGATTCATTAGACCCAGTTCATCGTCGTGGGGAGCACCGGTCTTGTTTGTGAGAAAGAAAGACGGATCTCTACGAATGTGTATCGACTACAGGTAATTGAACAAAGTGACGATAAAGAACAGATACCCTCTTCCAAGGATTGATGATTTATTCGATAAATTGCAAGGTGCCAAGTGGTTTTCAAAAATAGATTTAAGGTCGGGCTACCATCAAGTGAGAGTTAGGGAAGCGGATATTCCAAAAACAGCCTTCAGAACGAGATATGGCCACTATGAATTCCGAGTGATGTCATTCGGGTTGACTAATGCTCCGGCTGTATTTATGAATTTGATGAACAACATATCCAGGCCTCTCTTGGATCTATTTGTGATTGTATTTATTGATGATATTCTGGTATATTCTTGCATGGAATCGGAACATGCAGATCATTTGAGGATCGTTCTTGGTATTCTTCGAGCCCGGGAGCTATATGCAAAATTTTCGAAATGCGAGTTTTGGCTGAATTCTGTGACATTTCTGGGCCATATTATTTCCAATGACGGTATTCGAGTCGACACTCAAAAAATTTAAGCAGTAAAGACTTTGCCAAGGCCTATGACGCCTACAGAAGTTCGTAGTTTTCTAGGTTTAGCAGGCTACTATAGAAGGTTTGTAGAGGGCTTTTCATCCCCATTGACGAAGTTAACCCAGAAGTCGGCTAAAATCCAATGGAATGACGCTTGTGAACGTAGTTTCCAAGAGTTGAAAAACAGGTTGACCTCAGCTCCAGTTTTAACACTTCCAGAAGGGCCAGTTGGCTACGTTGTGTATTGTGATGCTTCCGGTGTGGGATTAAGATGCGTGTTGATGCAACATGGTAAAGTTATTGCATATGCTTCGAGACAATTATGGAAACATGAAAAGAACTATCAGACGCATGATCTTGAATTGGCTGCGGTTATTCATGCCCTGAAAATGTGGAGGCATTATTTGTATGGTGTGCATGTTGATATCTATACAGATCACAAGAGCCTCCAGTACATTTTCAAGCAACGGGAGTTGAACCTGCGGCAGAGGCGGTGGTTAGAATTATTAAAAGATTATGATGTTAACATTTTATACCACCTCGGGAAGGCGAATGTAGTAACCGATACACTTAGCCGCCGATCAATGGGCAGTTTATGTGAAATCCCTCCGGAAAGGAGAGAGATGGTTCAAGAACTTCATCGATTGGCTAATCTTGGAGTGCGTGTAATTGATTCAGGTGATGCAGGTATTAGTATCAAAGATTCCGCAATTTCGTCCTTGGATCTGGAAGTGAAGGAACGGCAGTATGAAGGCCCTCAGTTATGTCATTATAGAGACGCATCGCATGGAAAGGAAAAGTCTCTGCTGGAAGTTTCTAGTGATGGAATTCTTAGATACCGAGGCAGGTTGTGTGTGCCGAATGTGGTGGAATTGTGCCGACGAATCCTAGAAGAAGCACATTGCTCTCGATATTCTATTCATCCGGGTTCAACCAAAATGTATCATGATCTCAAGATGATGTATTGGTGGGATGGTATGAAGAGAGACATAGCAGAATATGTAGCACAATGTCCAAATTGCCAAAAAGTAAAAGCGGAACATAAAATGCCAGGAGGCCTATTGCAAGTGATAGAAGTACCCACTTGGAAATGGGAAGTGATTAACATTGATTTCATCATGGGATTACCTCGTTCTCGTGGTAAATATGAATCTATATGGGTGATCGTGGATAGATTGACAAAAGCAGCCCATTTTCTTCCAGTTAGGACCACGTACTCAGCAGAAGACTATGCAAGGCTGTATCTTAAAGAAATCGTGCGACTCCATGGTATCCCACTGTCTATTATCACAGATAGAGGAGCACAGTTCACAGCTAAATTCTGGAAGTCCTTTCAAGAAGGTTTGGGCACGCAAGTGAAGTTTAGCACGGCATTTCATCCACAGACTGATGGGCAGGCCGAGCGTACCATTCAAACCTTAGAAGATATGCTACGAGCATGTGTACTGGATTTCGGTGGTAGTTGGGATGAGCATTTACCCCTTATCTAATTTGCATACAATAATAGCTATCATTCTAGTATACAAATGGCTCCATATGAAGCGTTATACGGAAGGAAATGTAGATCTCCAATCGGATGAGTCGAAATAGGAGAAGCACAGTTAGTGGGCCCTGAATTGATTCAACAAGCAGTAGAAAAGGTCAAGGTGATTCGAGATCGGTTGTTGACGGCCCAAAGTCGCCAAAAGTCCTATGCGGACAACCGCCGACGAGACTTGGAGTTCCAAGTTAATGATTGGGTATTTTTTAAAGTGTCACCAATGAAAGGGGTGATGAGATTTGGTAAGAAAGGGAAACTAAGTCCTAGGTACATCGAACCCTACAAAATCATTCGCAAGGTGGGACAGGTAGCATATGAATTGGAATTGCCTTCGGAGCTTGAATCAGTCCATCCAGTCTTTCATGTTTCGATGCTCCGCAAGTGTGTTGGAGATCCCACAAGGATTGTCCCAATAGGCGATGTGCAGATAACAGAAAGGCTAACTTATGAAGAGGTGCCTATTGCCATCTTGGATAGGCAAGCGCGCAAGCTTCGAAATAAAGAGATAGCTTCAGTCAAAGTCCTATGTCAAAACAACAATCGGTAAGAAATGACTTGGGAGGAAAAAGAGAAGAAGAGGTCCAAGTATCAGCACTTATTCCAACCCCCAGGAGAGATACAAAATGAAACGCCGACAATACAAGGTATGTATGCTTTATCTTTATGTTTTTTGTCGTGTGTGGCCATAGATATGTTGCTATGGTGATGTAGCCCTATGAGGCGATGATATTATGGGTTGTTGTGACAAGTTGGTAATGCCAAGTTACAGGGGAAACTCTGGCGAAATTTTCGTAGAATTCCGAGTGTTCAACATTCGGGGACGAATGTTCCAAAAGGGGGGAAGAGTGTTACACCTCAGAAATTTCCCCGTGAACGTGCAGTGAAAAGTTGCAGAATTTTCACTTCGGCCCAGTGGTCGTAAAGTGGAAGACGGCCCGTAAAGTAGTTTACGGACCGTAAACTGCTGTCGTCCTCCAACCTTCCAAGATTTCAACTTTCTGTCAAATGTTGAAATGGTAAAATACGACTCAGTTTACGGACCGTAAATTGAAATACGGCCCGTAAACTGTGACCGTAAACCACCATGATCCCAGCAGACCATTCTGTTTCTGATATGCTTAAATACGGCCATGAAGGACGGACCGTAAACCACTATACGGCCCGTAAACTGGGTTTACGGCCACTGTACACCCCGAATACTGTTCACAAAAATTAGATTTTTAAGTTAAGTATAAGGGACCCCAAGCTCGTTTTATTTCATTTATCATCTTTCCAATTCAAGAACTCTCTAGAACACTTCAAAGCACTTCATACACAATAATTCAAGAGAATCAAAGGGAAACCAAGAACAACAACACATAATCCATGAATCAAAGTGTGTGAAACTCAAGAAAAGTTCATCTTCCTCAAGAAAACCAAAGGAGATGAGCTAGGGCTTTGGTGCTAAGGAAAGAAACTCCACTCAAGACTTGTTCAACAATCATCCAAGGTAAGTTTCATGACCATTTTATGTTGTTTAAGGTATTGGAAGGTTAAGATACCCGAATTGTAGAAGAACATAGCAAATGGGTCTTTTAAGAGTGAATAGTGTCATGAGTGAGTGGTAGTTGAATTGAATCATGAATGTTAGTGTGTTGTGAGTATGAATATGTTATAAATGACATGTAGACCATGAGATAAGTGTGATACATGGGAAAATACGATAGCGAACCCAAAACCATAAATGTGGGAAAAAATGAAGAGAAATGGTGGATCATGGCCATTGTATATGAATGATAATTGTGATTTGCTATATTATGATCGTTATTGTGGGTGATTGGGAGTTGATATGGAATACGGGAAAAGTAGTATAAACAAAGGAAGTGCTGCCCAATTTTCTCTAGAAATAGTAGTGCATTCTTATGGTTGGTTAACTAACGATCGTACGAATCCTCTTTTTGAAGATAGAGGCGTGACATTGAAGGAGAATAAGCAAATGCTAAATTGCTTAAACGACAAAGGTATGTGAGGCTTAACTCTTCTTTCAAAAGGCATGAATCCTTCAAGCTTTACACAAATCCTTCCATAAGATGAAGCTTAAGAGTCCTTCTATATGTTAAATCCCCTATGAGCATGATAGTGATGACAATGAGCTAGAGTCTAGAGACTCAAGAAATTGTGGCATGATGTTCCTACAATGCTAATGATGTTATATTATTGTTAACACTCGTCTTACGTTTTATTCCCTTCAAGGCGAGGCATGATACTCATAAATGTCCATAATACAATCGGGGGTTCACGACCTTACGTCACCCCGACATAGTATGGTTGTCTTAAAGCCTAATGAATGCTCTTAATGTTAATGTATGTGATGACAATAAGATGATGAATAATTCTAACTTGTAATATAACTATGGGGTACATGGAACACTAAGAAATGATAACATGATGCTATGGCTTGAGATGTATAATAAGGACGTGTTATGATTGATGTTGAGATGATAAGATTCCACCGCGCCTATATGGCCGGGCATGTCACCGCTAATGCGGGCTGCGTATGATTCCACCGCGCCTATATGGCCGGGCATGTCACCGGTAATGCGGGCTGCTATGTTTACACCAAGTCGAGAGGGCCGGGCATGATCACCACTAGTGGGCGGCATATGAGGATTACCCGGACGCGGGTAACGATTCAGATTATGATGTGACGATGTATATGATGACGTACGTGATGATGTATGGGATGTGATAACATGTGTGCTACGATTATGTAAAATGTGAAATATGATAGTAATACGATTGCCTATGACCTTGGTGCAGGTTACATCTTTGTCCCATGACTCATGATCTTTCTATTATGTTTGTTTATTTCATTACTGCCTTACATACTCAATACAATATTCGTACTGACGTCCTTTTTCTTTGGACGTTGTGTTCATGCCCACAGGTAGACAGGGATGAGATCTTGCTCCGGATTCTTAGAGGCTGCTAGCTGACTAAAAGCCCTCCATTGTCCCGGAGGTGCCTATGATGATTCTTTTGTATACAGTTGTAGATGTCATCTCTTAGAGGCTCGTAGATACTCGACGTAGTCGTGTGGTTTTATGGCATGGTCATTATGTATATATATATATATATATATATATATATATATATATATATATATATATGTGTGTGTGTGTGTGTGTGTGTGTGTGTGTGTGTATAGTATTTTGCTAGCCTAAAGGCTCGTATGTATAAAAGCATTTTATTTCTAAATGAAAATGGATTTTATTATAAATTGAGCATGAATCGGATAAATGATTGCTAAATAAGCTTAAGAACTGATGGCACGAGCGGTGCTCGGTGATTAGCCCCGGGTACCCGTCACGGCCCCTAACCGGGTCGTGACAGTACGCTTCGGCCATGGTAGCAGATATGGGTGACCGAGTGCACCGATTTGTGAAAGGCCTAGGGCCACATTTGATGGATAGGTGCTTGACTGCGTCCCTTCAGGACAACATGGATATTTCACGCATTCAGGCCCATGCTCAAAATTTAGAAGAAAGCCGACAACAAAAAAAAAAAGTGAGTGTGAGCATGGTAGAGGGTATAATAAGAGAGCTAGATCTTCGGGTCCGATGAGTGAGTATAGAGGCGGGCACAGACAACAGTGTTCGAGGCATTCAGGTCATTCTATGACTAGTGCGCCTCCACGGTTTTCAGGCCAGAGATTTAATAGGTCTACTCATTCCGGGCCGAGTCAGAGTTTTTTCGGTTCTCAGTTCAGGGGTGATTCCGGTTAGGCGAGGCCACCCGTACCACGATGTTCCCAGTGTGGGAATTTACATTGGGGTCAGTGTCGATTGGGTTTAGAGGTTTGCTATTCATGTGGTCGGCCAGGCTATATTATGCGTGATTGCCCTTCAGTCGGTGGCAGAGGTAGGACCCAGTCTTTAGGGTCGGTAGCCGGATCTTCGTCATCTATACACCCTATGGGGCCAGGTTCACATGCGCCAGTCAGCCATGGTAGAGGCAGAGGGAGAGTCCCCAGTTCTAGCAGTCCTCAGCACCGTATTTATACTTTGGTTGGACGCCAAGATCTTGAGTCTTCTCCTGATGTTGTCACAAGTATACTATCGGTAGTTTCTCATGATGTATATGCTTTGATAGATCCGGGCTCCACATTGTCATATGTTACCCCATATATTGCAGGTCAGTTTAGAGTCAAACCGGAGTCGATCAAACCTTTTGAGGTGTCTACACCCGTTGGTGAATCGGTAATAGCTATCCGAGTATGTAGAAGCTGTATAGTTGTGATTTGTGACCATCGTACTATGGTTGACTTACATGAGTTAAAAATGGTGGATTTTGATGTTATTATGGGCATAGATTGGTTGGCTTCTTGCTATGCCAATGTTGATTGTAGAATGAAAATGGTTCGTTTCCAATTTTCGGGAGAACCAGTTTTAGAATGGAAAGGGAATACTGCATCACCAAAAGGTAGGTTTATTTCCTATCTAAAGGCAAAGAAGATGATCACAAAAGGCTGCATTTATCATCTAGTTCGGGTTCAAGATATAGAAGTTGAACCGCCGACTCTTCAGTCAGTTCCCGTAGTGAATGAGTTTCTGGATGTGTTCCCGGAAGAGCTTCCAGGCCTCCCTCCGGAACGGGAGATTGATTTTGCTATTGAGGTGTTGCCAGACACCAATCCTATATCCATTCCTCCTTATAGAATGGCTCCCGCAGAGTTGAAAGAGTTGAAGGAGCAATTGAAAGACTTGCTTGATAAAAGGCTTTATTAGGCCTAGTTCATCCCCGTGGGGAGCACCCGTGTTGTTTGTCCGAAAGAAAGATGGCTCCTTGCGAATGTGCTTTGACTATCGGCAACTGAATAAGGTGACGATTAAGAATAAATATCCTCTTCCGAGGATTGATGACTTATTTGACCAATTACAAGGCGCCAAATGGTTTTCAAAGATAGATTTGAGATTCGGGTATCATCAAGTGAGAGTTAGGGAGAAAGATATCCCTAAGACAGTCTTTAGAACAAGATATGGCCATTTTGAGTTCCGGGTGATGTCATTTGGACTAACTAATGCACCGGCAGTGTTTATGAATTTGATGAACGATATGTTCAGGCCCTTCCTAGATTTATTTGTGATTGTATTCATCGACGATATCTTGGTGTATTCTAGATCCGAGGCAGAACATGCGGATCATTTACGTACTCTCCTTAGAGTTCTTCAAACTCAAGAGTTGTTTGCAAAATTTTCTAAGTGTGAGTTTTGGTTGAACTCAGTGACATTTTTGGGGCACATTGTTTCAGCCGATGGTATTCGGGTAGATAGACAAAAGATTGAGGCCGTGAAGACTTGGCCAAGGCCCACAACTCCTACGGAGGTTCGTAGCTTTCTGGGCTTAGCAGGTTATTACAGGAGATTTGTTGAAGGTTTTTCTTCTATTTCTGCACCACTAACAAAGCTGACCCAGAAATCAGCAAAGTTCTAATGGACAGATGCTTGTGAACGTAGTTTCCAAGAGCTAAAGGATAGATTAACTTCTGCCCCAGTCCTGACACTTCCAGGGGGATTGGAAGGTTATGTTGTTTATTGCGATGCTTCAGGCATTGGGCTAGGCTGTGTGTTGATGCAACATGGTAAGGTGATTGTGTCACGACCCGGCTAGGGGCCGTGATGGGTACCCGGGGCTAACCGCCGAGCACCGCTCGTACTAGTACTCCTTAGGCTTATTTAACAATCAGTTATCAGATTCATGCTCGATTTATAAGAAAACCCGTTTTCCTTTAGAAACATAATGTTTTATACACATGAGCCCTTAGGCTAGCAAAATAATATATATGTATATATTTACACAATGACCACGCCGTGAAACCACATGACCCACATTGAATATCTACGAGCCTCTATGAGATGACATCTACAGTTGTACACAAAAGAATCATCATAGGCACCTCCAGGACAATGGGGTGCTTTCAGTCAGCTAAAAGTCTCTAAGAATCTGGAGCAAGATCTCCTCCCTGTCTACCTGTGGGCATGAACACAGCGTCCAAAGAAAACGGACGTCAGTACGAATATTGTAGTGAGTATGTAAGGCAGGAATGAAATAAACAAACATAATAGAGGGATCAGGAAGCATGAGAGAAGGATATAACCTGAATGTATGTCATAGACAACATACTCTCTACATATATCGCATTTCACATAATCATAGTATACATGCTATCACATCCCATACATCATCACATACATCATCATATACGTCATATACGTCATCACATATAACCTCACATCGTAATCCGCATCGTTATCCGCGTCCGGGTAACCCTCATATGTCGTCCACTAGTGGTGATCATGCCCGGCCCACTAGGATCGGTGTAAACATAGCAGCCTGCATTAACGGTGACATGCCCGGCCATATAGGCGCGGTGGAATCATACGCAGCCCTCATTAGCGGTGACATGCCCGGCCATATAGGTGCGGTGGAATCATATCATCACAAAATCAATCATAACACATCACTATTACACATCTCATGCCATAGCATCATATTATCATTTCTTGGTATTTCATGCATCCCATAGTCGTATTGCAAGTTAGCATTATTCATCATCTTATTGTCATAGCATACATTAGCATTAAGAGCATACATTAGGCTTTAAGGCAGCCACACTATGTCGGGGTGACGTAAGGTCGTGAACCCCCAATTGTATTATGGACATTTTACGAGTATCCTGCCTCGCCTTGAAGGAGATAAAGCATAAGGCGAGTGTTAACAATAATAACATCATTAGCATTGTAGGAACATCGTGCCACAATTTCTTGGATCTCTATACTCTAGCTCATTGTCATTATTATCATACTTATAGGTGATTCGATATATAGAAGGACTCATAAGCTTCATCTTATAGAGGGATTATGGAAAACATGAAGGATTCATGCCTTTTGAAAGAAGAGTTAAGCCTCACATACCTTTCTCTTTTAAGCAATCTAGTGTTCACTTATTCTCCTTCAATGTCACGTCTCTACCTTCAAAAGAGGATTCATACCAACGTTAGTTAATCAACTATAAGAACGCACTACTATTTCTAGAGAAAATTGGGCAGCACTTCCTTTGTTTATACTACTTTTCCCATATTCCATATCAACTCCCAACACTCACAACAACAATTACAATATATCAATCAACAATCATCATTTGTATACAATGACCATGATCCACCATTTCTCTTCATTTTTCCCACATTTATGGTTTTGGGTTCGCTATCGTATTTTCTCATGTATCACACTTATCACATGGTCTACATGTCATTTATAACGTATTCATACTCACAACACACTAACATTCATGATTCGATTCAACTACGATTCACTCATGGCACTATTCACTCACTTATGACCCATTTGCTATGTTTCTCTACAATTCGGGTATCTTAACCTTCCAATACCTTAAACAACATGAAATGGTCATGAAACTTACCTTGGATGATGGTTGAATAAGTCTTGAGTGGAGTTTCTCCTCTAGCACCAAAACCCTATCTCCTCTCTTTTCGTTTTCTTTGAGGAAGATGAACTTTACTTGGGTTTCATACACTTTGATTCATGGATTATGTGTTGATGATCTTAGTTTCCCTTTGATTTCTCTTGTAATTGAAGAGTAGGGAGGGTTCTAGATGTTTCTTGAAGTGTAGAGTGAGAGTGGAATGCAAAATGAAATGAAAAAGGGGTCCTTATACTTAAACTTAAATCTGCCCGACCATATTATACGGACCAAACATACGGTCCGTACTATTTATACGAACTGTATGTGTGGCTGTATGTTTGTTCCAGTAGCTGGTGGCCTTCTTGGCCAATTATACGGTCCAACATACGGCTGGTACAATTTATACGGTCCGTAGGTTGGGCCGTATAATGCCCAGTGATTTCGTTTTCGTTCCCGTTGTCTCGTTTGATCTCCGATCCTTATGGAACCTCCTTGGCACTCATTTAACATCTCAATATAAATCTTAGGGGCGTTATTACTCTTCCCTAAGACATCATTATGCCATCATAAACTTGTTGCTCGAAATCCTTATCCAATACACAATATATGGCTTTGCTTTCCTTAGCAACTTTCTTTCCTTGCATTACATGCCTTTAAAATCTCGTTGAGGGTTATCTAATACTCTTTCTTACTCGTCAAAACATCGCATATGCTATGTCCTCTGCTAGCCTGTTCCCTGTACATATACGGGGGATTTTTTTTCCCAAGGTGTAACAGATTGCGTATGCTTCAAGGTAATTACGAAAACATGAGAAAAATTATCCAACCCATGACCTTGAATTGGCTGCCGTGATTCATGCATTAAAGATGTGGAGACATTACTTGTATGGTGTCCATATGGATATTTATACAGATCATAAGAGCCTTCAGTATATCTTTAAGCAAAAAGAGTTGAATTTGCGGCAACGACGATGGTTGGAATTGCTAAAAGATTATGATGTTGATATCCTATATCATCACGGAAAGACAAATGTTGTGGCTGATGCTCTTAGTCGTAGATTTATGGGAAGTTTGTGCGATGTACGACCAGAGAAAAGAGAAATGGCTCGTGAGCTCCAGCAGTTAGCTAGCCTAGGAGTTCGAGTAGTGGACTCAAGTAACATGGGAGCTACCATTCAGAATTCAGCAGTCTCGTCGCTAGTAGTGGAAGTGAAAGAGCGACAATACAAAGATCCCATGCTAATGCATTACAGAGATACACTCCCTCAGAAGGAGAAGTCATCATTTGAGATTGCAGGAGACGGAGTTCTCCGATGCCGAGGCAGATTATGTGTTCCTGATGTGGCAGGGTTACGCCACCAAATATTGAGGAAAGCCCATTACTCCCGTTATTCTGTCCACCCCCGGAGCAACGAAAATGTACCATGATCTTAAATTTATATATTAGTGAAATGGGATGAAGAAGGATATAGCGGAATTTGTAGCTCAATGTCCCAACTGTCATCAAGTGAAAATCGAACACCAAAAGCCGGGCGGACTATTGCAAGCTATAGAAATTCCAATTTGGAAGTGGGAAGTAGTTAACATGGACTTCATTACAGGCTTACCCCGTTCTCGACGTAAGTATGACTCTATATGGGTGACTGTGGATAGGCTCACGAAGTCAGCTCATTTCTTACCAGTCAGAACTACATATATGGCAGAAGATTATGCAAAGCTTTATGTTAAAGAGATAGTGCGACTTCATGGTGTCCCAATATCTATTATCTCAGATAGAGGAACTCAGTTTACAGCTAATTTTTGGAAGTCCTTCCAAGAGGGTTTTGGGACTCAAGTGAGCCTTAGCATGGCATTTCACCCACAGACTGATGGACAACCTGAACGTACCATTCAGACCCTTAAGGATATGTTACGGGCATGTATGATGGATTTTGGAGGTAATTGGGATGATCACATACCACTTATTGAGTTTGCTTATAACAATAATTATCATTCTAGCATCCAAATGGCACTGTATGAGGCTTTATATGGGTGAAAGTGTAGATCCCCAATTGGGTGGTTTGAAGTAGGAGAGACTTGGTCCAGCAAGCCATAGAAAAAGTTAAGCTCATACAAGGTCGACTATTAGCAGCCCAAAGTCGTCAAAAGTACTATGCGGATAATCGTCGAAGGGACTTAGAGTTCCAAATTAAAGATTGGGTGTTCTTAAAAGTGTCACTAATGAAGGGTGTAATGAGATTTGGCAAAAAAGGGAAGCTTAGTCCCCGATACATTGAGCCTTATGAGATTGTGCGTAAGGTAGGCAAAGTGGCTTATAAATTAGATCTACCTCCTGATTTGGAGTCAGTTCACCCAGTTTTTCATGTTTCGATGCTTCATAAATGTGTTGGAGATCCTACTAGGATCGTTCTAGTAAATGATGTTCAAGTGACAGAAGAGTTGACTTATGAAAGGTACCCATTGCCATATTAGATAAGCAAGTACGGAGGCTTAGAAACAAAGAAGTGGCCTCAGTTAAGATTTTGTGGAGAAAAAATAACCGAGAAGAAATGACTTGGGAAGCAGAAGAAAATATGAGATCCAAGTACCCGCACTTATTCCAACCCCCGGAAGAGACCTAAGATGAGACATCAAGATCATGAGGTAAGTATGTTTTCCTTTTTATGCATTCGGGTCGTGTGTGGCCACACTATATTGCTATTATGTTGTGGCCCTGTGAGGAATTGTTATTATGGGCTGTTGTGACAGGATGGTAGTGTCATGTTACAGGGGAAACTCTGGCGAAATTTTTATCGAATCCCCAAGAACTTAACATTCGAGGACGAATGTTCTGAAAGGGGGGGGGGGGGGGAGAATGTTACACCTCAAAAAAAAATTCGTTGATGCACAGTGAATAGACTAACGAAGAGCATGAAGTATACGGTATTTCAATAAGTAAGGAATGACATTTGATGACCCTAATTAAGATTTCAAAGACATTCGAGGTAAGCGAAGAAAGTTGCCAAGAGAAGGCAAGGCATACGATATGTATCGAGAAGGATTTACGAGTAACAAGTTAATGATGATTTAATGATATTTTGGAGAAGATTTATAACATCCCTTAGATTGTTAATGAGGTGCTAAATAAGTGTTAAGAAGGTTCCATAAGGATTGGAGATCAAACGAGTCGACAAGAACGAGTTCGGAGAAACTAGGCATTATACGGCCCAACATAGTGGCCGTATGTTTGGGGGTATATTCAGCCCAGATTAGCACCCCTCACTGGACCAAAAGTACGACCAAACATACGGTCAGTATAATTTATACGGACCGTATGTTGGTTCGTAGATTTGGAGCGGGACAGATTTGAGTATTATTAATAAAGGACCAAGTTCATTTCATTTGATTTCCTCTTCACTCCCCTTCTCTCTATAACTCTCCAGAATATTTATCCAGACTTCTCCCACAAGAATTCAAGATATATTAGTGATCAACTTCATCAAACCAAGTGAATCAAGTGTAAGAAACTCATTAAAGTTCATCCAAGGCAAGAAATCCAAGTGGAGGTGGAACTAGCACTTTGTTCAAGTGAAGTGTTTCCACCCAAGGTTCATTCCTACACCATCTAACGTAAGTTTTATGGTATTTCCATGTTGTTTAAGGTATTGAGAGGTTGAAAGACTTGGATTGTAGAAGGAAATAGAAAATGGGTCATGAATGTGGGAATGGTGTCATTTTTAAGTAATAGCTTGGATTGAGTTATGATTCTTGATATGTTGTGATTATGATTATGTTATAAATGATATTAAGAAAATGGGATAGACATTGTAAATATGAGTGAATGTAATCGTGTGCTATGACCACGGATATGGATGATTTGAAGCGAATTGAAGAATATGGATAATGTAAGTGAATGAAGACTATTGTTATGATGTTGTGAATGTTATTATATATGCTTGGGAGTTGATATATGATATGGAGGAAGTTGTATAAACAAAGGAGATGCTGCCCAATTTTCTCTAGCTTTAGTCAAGTATGCTAAGCTATCGATTTTCTAATGTTAGTATAACTCTAATGAAGGTAGAAACGTGAGCATTGAAGAAGAACGTTCAAGCAATAGAATAGTTGAACGAAAAGGTATGTAAGGCTAACCCTTCTTTCAATAAGGCGTGGTTCTTTGGCTATACACCTATCCTTTCATGAGCCTATGATGTCCTCCAAATGATTCTATCTTTAAAAGCTACTAAGCTCATGATTCTCGATATGTTATGATTGTACAAAATTCCTTATATGATGAGTAATACTCTAGGGATAGATGTAATGAACGACGATAGTAATGATGCTAAAGATGCTTATGATCTCTTATGTATATGTGTCTATGTATGACTATTATGAAACCCCGAGCTTATATGGCCGGGTAGAATATATATGTATTGCGCGCGCACCACTGCAGTTGGGTACGGATAACCCTGAGCCTTGGTAGGGCCAGGTATGTATAATCACCGAGCCTTGTCATGGATGGGTATGTGAAACACCAATTCTTCATGGTCAGGTATGCTATGAATATGAATTTGTAAATGAATATGAATACGATTATGAACATGAATATGGGTATGAAAGTGTAAATGAGTACGGCTACGAATACGGATATGGATATGGATGTATGTACACAATCACGCATTAGAAATGGAATACCCCTATGGAAAGCAAGTAAGCGTTTATGACGATGGTTCTTCTACCTCTCATCTTATGCTATTTCTTATGTTGTTTGTTATGCTTCTATAATGATGTTGATCATGCTTTACATACTCAGTACATTCTTCGTACTGACGTCCTTTTGTTTGTGGACGCTGCGTCATGCTCGTAGGTGGCCAGGGAGACGGGCTTGATCCTTAGCCTTATCACTCAGGGACTACGTAGTGGAGCTCCATTTCATTCGGAGCTACAACTTTTGGTATCTATTCTTTTGGGTACATACTTATGGGCATGGCGGGGTCCTGTCCCGCCTATATGATATGACATACTCTCCTTAGAGGCTTGTAGACATGTGTATATGGTTAGATGTATTTGGCCTTGTCGGCCCTTATTTTGGATATTATTTTGTTAGCCTCGTCGGCTTATGTACATTTATATGGGCATTGTTATTGATGGTGATATATATGTATTGTTGCCCAACGGGATTAGTATGAATAATGGATGGAAAGTATGATTTAGCTATGTGGCTCACCTAGATGTAAATGTGAAAGTATGATAAGAGGTGCCCGGGTGGCTTAGCACCGGGTGCCCGTCGCGGTCCTCCGGTTGGATCGTGACAGTTCGGATCTCCCGAAATACACGGTTACTAATTTAACATACATCTAATTTTTTTTATATATTTTTAAAAAGATGTGTACATTCTTTTTTTGAACATAGATTGTTTGTATACTTGTGTGTGTGTATATATATAGGAAGCTCTTTTGATGAACTATATAAGGAAGTTATCCTCTCTGCATTTGTCTTTTTGCTTATTTATTGGGATTATTAATTGGTGTCCTTATTAAATGGAATGTAATAAGTTGTTTTAATTATGGAATAAATCCTTAAATCTATTAAGTTACATTAATTCTGCCAAGACAGGGGTTATGTTTTTTTTTTTTGGGGGCGTGGAGGAGTGGGGGTGGGGGGTGGGGGGAGTAAGATATTATTTGGCTAAAACTGATATTTTTAATTTTGTGCTAAAATTATGTAATGTCAAATTTAACATTTTCTAGTTATGAAACTTACTCAAAAAAAAAAAAAAATTAGTTCTTGTGAGTTTGTTACTAATTCATAGCAACTATTGAGCCTTTTGCATAAACTGTCCTTTTATTTATAAGTATGATAATTATGGGCTTGTCTTTAAAGTATTGTAATTCATTTTGGCTTTTTTAAATTAGATAATTGACCTCAGTCTATTACTAATGTTTTGTACACCTATCTTTTGTGACCTCCCAAATTTGTTGGTGGGTCTTTCGAGGTCCACTAACATTTCTAGATCGAGTCAACCCCTAGCATGGAAGGACTAAGGCATTGGAGCATAATTTGGAGCGGAAATATTTACTTATGCATTTTTATGTTGAGTTTGGTCGGCCCAACTCCCTATCTCTTTACTATTTATTTGTCAAAATTGATTAAATGTGATTTATTGAAACCCTTAAAAATTGTCATGTATTAGAGTTGCCAAAAAATCATTTTCTAAATATAAAATTGACTTTACAATTATTAGCATATAAAAATGATTTTTGGGACAAAATAATTAACTTGATTAATTTTGCGGAACTAGAGACAAAAATGATTGTGGACCGTGCATATGGACATTTTGGACAAAATTGGACTTAAACTATTTTTTGGATTAACTTGGACTAAAAGGATAAAAATCTAAAAAATATAAAATATGGTT
Organism: Lycium barbarum; assembly: GCF_019175385.1. NCBI lineage: Eukaryota > Viridiplantae > Streptophyta > Magnoliopsida > Solanales > Solanaceae > Lycium > Lycium barbarum. Next base: position 63,641,391 of record NC_083344.1, on the reverse strand, counting down.
AAAATATGGATAATAATAGTATGCCAAAAAATGATTTGTTTTATAAAACTTAAAACTAAATAACCTTTTCTAAACTCGGGTGGGCTTACGTAGTGTTCTACTTATGTTAACGCCTTTGGGTTTTAACCTAGTTGTTCTAGTCCGAAACCCAAAACGCCCAATTTTCGGCAAAACTCTACCATTTTCATTTCTTGAAAAGTGAGTATTTTTGCATAAATGACACATCTTGATTTGCGGAAATATAAACAAAAGCAGTTTTTCATCACAAACAATTTATATCCACAAAGGCATACTATTAGAACCCGTAGGTCAACCGTATTTTACGGATCCTTAATACCGGAGTGCCTAACACCTTCTCCGGGGGATCGCCAAAACCCTTACCCGAACTTTGGTTAGATTAGGATTCTTTTAAAATTTAACTATTTTAAATGAACCCTTTTCGAACTGGTTTTCCTAATTTCCTAAAAATTAGGTGGCGACTCTAAAATAAAGTCCATTTAGACCATCCACGTATAAGTATATTTTTTCCTTTTTCCCGGTACAATTGACAATCGTACTTCCCCATGACATTTTTGCTTTTAAATGAGGCAAGTGCAAATACGAATCGGAAAAAATAGACCTGCTACTCAGAGAATTCTTGAATTGCATATACCTAGGTTGATGCTTTCATATTGCGGGAAGGTCCTTATATAGATTCAAAAGTGGTGCAAAAGAGGTAAAGAAATCCCAAAGGATGAATAATTGTAGTTGGAATAAAAGGAAGAGAAAATATGGAAGAACTAATATCACCAGTAATTACGTGTTGCTTAAAACTCCATATAAGGATATCCTTCTTTTGTTAACTGCTTGAAAAAGGTCAGAAATTTTAGGAAAGGTCATAAAACATAAGAGAGAAGAGGTACAAATTATTAGGTGCATTGAATGTACTGAATATTAGTTATTCAAAATACATATATAATTGATTCCTATTCAAATAGATATTCTTTAGAAGGAATAAAATAAACTAAAGAATAGTTCAAATAAGGAAATGTTTAATAAATAAAATTCAAATTGAATTGAAAGTCCTATATATTAGAAAAATAATTGATTATAAAAATAATGGAAAAGGCTCATAAATACCCCTAACCTATTGAAAAAGGCTCATAAATACCCTCCTTCCACCTTTTGGTCTAAAAATATCCTTCCATCCACCTTTTAGGTCTAAAAATACCCTTAAGGTTTGTTTTTGGCTCAAATATACCCCTCAAACTAACAAGTTAAAATTAACTCTTTTAAAAAGCCAAATGGCATTTTATAATTGGTCAATAATAAAATTCCGTAATTTAAAAAAAAATCCAGATTTAAAAAAAAAATTGCCAATAATAAATTGCCAGTAATTTAAAATTCCAGATTTAAAAAAAAAATTGTCAATAATAAAATTCCGTAATTTACATATTTCTTTTTTAAAAAAATTGTGTGGAAACTTTAGGTTTAAGTGTTTTATTTTTTAAGGTTTTGATTCAAGCGTGTTATTTTTTTAATCAAGACATAACTTTATTTTGAACATAAATCTAATTCAATTATTCTACTATTTTTTTAAAAGAAATGGGTGGGTTTGCGTCTTAAAAATGTAATTGGTCATACATTTTAATTTTAGAATAAGTAAAACCCACCGCAACTAAATTTTCAGGTTCCCTTGTACTGTTCATGTTGTTTAAAGCTGACCAAGTATATATTAAATCACACAATTAACAATCATAATAATAGGTATTTTAGTTCATGGGAGAATGTCTAATCTCTAATTTATTATTTTAGACAAATATAAGATGATCTCTAATAAACATTTCGCCCAAAATGAGTCATCTCCCACTTGCTTTAAGAGTCATAATGTTGCCATAGATTTACTTTTATAAATGAGTTACATAAACAGTAGAAAATCTAATCTATTGTTGCACACAATGAATGTTAAATATATAACTAACTACCGTGATTTTTAAATTATGTCATAAGGTGATCTGTGATCATATCTGTAACTCAAATATCTCTTATTAAACAACACCAATAAAAAATACAGTCACCAATTTTGTAATTTATTTTTTGGCTTCATTGCGAGTAAACTTAATATATATCGAATCGAATTATGCAGAGAACATATCCGAAAGCAAATTTATGCCTTGTCCATGACTACGGAGGCAGAAAATCAAAAGACAACAGAGAAAACGATGAGCGAAAAAATTCAATCTAAATTTAATTCTAATCTTCTCCAAATTATACCACTTTTACAGACTAACAGTTCAATTACAACTTGTAGAGGTAGATTTAGAAATCAATTAAAATATTCATATCAGAAAAATGAGTTGGAAAACAAAGCCAAGAAGGAATACAACAACTTTCTACGAATATGAAAATTTATGCAAGGTAAATAAAAGTGAAATTACATGTCAATTTCGTCGGATGTATTGTCGCTGAAAATTCATCTGATTAAAAAGTGGGATATGACTCTTAAAGCAAGTGGGAGATGACTCATTTTGGGCGAAATGTTTATTAGAGATCATCTTATATTTGTCTAAAATAATAAATTAGAGATTAGATATTCTCCCATGAACTAAAATAACTATTATTATGATTGTTAATTGTGTGATCTAATATATACTTGGTCAGATTTAAACAACATGAGCAGTACAAGGGAACCTAAAAAGTTAGTTGTGTTCATGTTGTGGGATATTTTGTATTTTGCTAACATTGTTGAATTTATTTTTTAGGTGATTGATCAAAGTGAAAATAGTTAATTTGGTATCCTACTTTCTAATCTCATTCTTATTTCTTATTTAATATTTCAAGTGATTGATCAAAGTGAAATTAGTTAATTTGATATCTTACTTTCTAATCTCCTTCTTATTTCTTATATCAAATAGAGAAACGTTACACCGATCAGAATAAGATGAGGTTCAAAGAGGTTTTACTATGGTTTTCAGCAATTTTACATTATGTATATAGTTGTTATAGATGTACATTTTCTGAGTGCCTGATATTTTGTCATTTTGAAACTTTTTTGAAATTTTTTCACGATATAACATCTATTAGTGAACATAACGTTGACGATGTATGGTGAGAAACTAGTCTAACTAAATACTACAAGTCTGAATAATAATAAAATCATGTCTTAGAATGGAAGGCAAGACATAATAAAAGGAAGAGTCTTCGGGCAGCGAACGTCCTCATGCTCACCCTGAAGAGACTCGAATCAACAATCAGAAAGATATCAGCCACGAGAAGTAGACGTAGATCCAACCTGGTACTCTGCATTCATAAAAAAATGCAACAAGTGCAGGTCAGTACAAAAAACAAGTACTGGTAGGTATCATAGGCCCGATTAACACTAGCTAACGTATATAAAGATAACAAAGCAATATAAACACGAGAACCAACAAGTACAAGTCAACACGAATCCATATCCATGGTACAATTCATCACCTATGTTATAACATCTAAACCCAACAGTGCCAAGTCCCAGTATAACCAATCCGAGCCAGTACATCACGATCATATCACAACAAGTCATCACCTATATTATAGCATCTAAATCCAACTGTGCCAAGTCTCAGTATAACCAATCTGAACCAGTACATCACGATCATATCACAACAAGTCATCACAGGAAACCAAAAGGTACAATGCAATGCAATGATGTATGTATGATGAATGCAATGCATATGCACCGTACACATGTACTCCGATGGAACATGATATCACATCTCGGCAGCACAACCCATGGAGGACCCGTGATGTCCATGTACCACTCGCTCCGAAAAATGACCTTGGATCACTAGCACTCTCTCGATCCCGGCAAGAAACCTCAGGCATCGTACACTCATTCGTTCCCAGCAAGAAACCTCGGGCAACGTACACTCAGTCCGCTCCGGTAAATGACCTCGGATCACAGACTCTCATCTCTCTTTTACGCTCTCCGGCAAAGACCTCGAAGGCTACACTCTCTCACTTATTATCATCAGTAACATAACCATGCAATATCAATGTATCATGGAAATGAGTATGAATACGATGCAATGTAATATCAACAACCAATTCAATCCCAAACAGTACCACACATGGCACACAAGTAATATCAATCATAAGGCTACACAATAAGCCACAATGGAATCACAATTCTCATCTCAATAGCAATAATAAGGCTACACAATAAGCCACAATGGAATCACAAACTCATCTCAATATCAATAATAAAGCTACACAATAAGCCACAATGGAATCACAATTCTCATCTCAATATCAATCAAGTAAAGTACCTTAATATCATAGCCATGATATATCATTTGTCACGACCCAACCCCGTGGGCCGCGACCAGTGCCCTAGCTGGGCACCTATACGTACCCGATACCCAAATTAGCATATTATCAGAATAATAATATAATAATAACATTAGTGGATGCTACAGAATTTAGCCGAAGAGCAGACTTGGCACACAGAAGTCGATAAGGCTATCATAAAACAAAACATCCCAAACATATGTACAGAACCCACACAGATGTATCCACAGACCTCTACAGAACATATCATAATCATAAGACGGGACAGGGCCCCGTCATACCCTGAACAAAGTACATATCCCGATAGCAGTAACAGACTGTACCAAAAGATGGGCTCTGTAGAAGAGAGCGCCCCAAAATAGCAGAAATGGGATCCTAAACGTGTGGATCAGCAAACCTGTCGTCTGTACCTGCGCGGCATGAAAACGCAGCCCCCGAAGAAAGGGGGTCAGTACGAAATATGTACTGAATATGCAAAGCGGAATCACGGAAGTCAAATCATAATGGTTACAGAAAATGAGTACAGAATCCAGAGTGTCAAATGCATATTTCCAAAACAGGCAGAATGCGCACAGAAACATATGTCATACCATATCATATCCGGTCCCTGCCACGGGACTCGGCAGACAGAATGTGGCCACCCTCCCGACGCTGGTGCCACTATACAGAGAAATCAGAAAAAGGGGTGTGGCCCCGTATCATATAATGTCATATCAAAATGGCCATAACAGATCAGATCAGAATAGGCGGACATGGCACATCATACTCCACAGACCCATGTACGCGTATACCTGCCCCCTCACATCGGGACGCGGCGAACAATGTAGAGAATTACGCTTGACAACATATCCTGGCCTGGGCTCAGTGTGGGAAACATTGGGACATCCACGAATGGAGTAGTGAGAGACTAATGCAATTTAAAAATATCATAAGTATTTTCAAAGACTCGATGAGGCGTAGCAAAGACAAACAAATCAAATGGAGTCGGACGGAATCATAATAAATGTATTCCAGATATCATAATAAATTACAGAAGTCTAACTTTCCCGAAGTCATTCCGGGTGTCAAAATAATGTATAAGGTTTAATAGAATATTTAAAATAATATTCGTTAAGCGATTAGTAGGGTAATTAAAACATTTCTTTCAAAAATCGCTTAAAAAGGAAGCTTTAGCATATTAGGGGCAAAACCGTAAATAGTGGGCCCGTCTCGGGACAAATAAGGCGGCGGGCTCAAATTGTGCCCTCTAAGCATATAGTGTCACCTAAAGAGGTTATACAGACATTCTATGACTTTTTGAATAATTTAGAGCAAGTTTGCATAATTTCAGAAAAAGCGTATCAAAGAGGTTCAATTCTACTGAAGGAAAAACTGAAATTTTGTCTTGCGGATTCCGAGGGCCAAGAGGTCCTTCGAGGCCCGGATCCGACCCTAATACACTAAGGGCATGCCAAGGGAAGAATTGGGTTTGCTTTACATACCTTTCACGCTCCTTAAGCCTTTCCAATCTCACTTCCCGTTTCGTCGAAAAACTGCAATTGGTCAAGTTTACCAATTGTGAATTATTAATGCCATTATTTCAACTTAAAGCATATTTGGCTACCGAAATTTCGGCAGCACTTCCCCTATACATATGACACCCCGAGAATTCAACTCGGCTATAAATCATCAACAACAACCCAAACGACAACAACAATATCAACAATGAACATTAAAAACACAAATATCCTTCAACTAGTCATTTTTCTCACAAGTTGACATAATCTTCAATTCAACCCAACTTTCAACTAAGATCATAATTTCGTATTCAACAACCATCATGATCATCACCATATAAATCTAAAGACATCTCATACCATTTCCCTTAGGATATACACTTGATATACATGATATACACTTTTCCGCCAAAAGCATAACTTATGCAAAACATCAAATCTTTGGCATATAATTTCATAACAAGTTTCCAACTTCCAAATTCATCAATGAACATCATAATTCACAACCAAACACTTCATTTCCTTAATGTCGGAAAATCATACTAAAACGACATAAGTGTTCACATTCCAATTCAACACAAACTTATATCATTCTAGCTTAATTCACATTACAAACATCACAATACTAACACTCCAACACATTACACAACTTGATTCATATTTATTCCAAGACCATTACACCACACGGCCATATGCTCATTTTGCAACATCAACTAAATTCATCCAACTTTCAATTCCCATATGCATTTCATTACAATCATGACTAGATTATAACATAAATTCAACACATAGAGGCTATATATGTAGTATATACCCACGGCCACACACTCACACACACACCCACTTTGCAAACTTCTATTTCTTCATACAATCAACACATTTCCATAAACTACAACACAATCAAAACTTCATAACACCAATAAAAGGTAGAAATTCTTACCTTTTCTTCAAGTTTTCTTCACTTGGACTTGTGTTCAACTTGGAGATTCTAGAGCTCCCCACTCCAAACCAACTATACCAAGATGCAAGGAAACCTTGAATTAGTAGGAAATCAACAAGATTTGAATTTTTGGGACAAGATTTTTGAGGGCTATTTTTGCCCCTCAAACCCGAGAACCTCACTTTCTCTCCTCTTCTATTTTTTTGCTCTTGCTTGCTTCTAATGGATACACATGAAGACTTTGTCTTCTTATATAAAGTTGTCACATGCCATGCACATGACATAATTAATTTGGGCTTGGGCCAAGGCCTACTATGGCCGGCCACCCTTGTCTCTTTGGGCTTCAATTTGTTTCACATTTTGCAAGCCCAATAAGGTGTGGATCGTATTTTGTAATTCCCGAAACTAATTTCCAAAATTCCAAAATTACCCTTAGCCTTGTCCCACGCTTTCATGATTCTATTCTTTCATGCATAACTCCTATGTTCAACAAAATATCAAATTTGACATTATATCTCCAAAAATCCAATATTTCCAAGTTTTTTCCAAACGTGTGAAAACACGGGATATAACATCCTCCCCCCCATTTAGAACATTCGTCCTCGAATGTAAAATTAGTCTTATAGGGTTGAAAAAAAACACTTTGGGGGAGTTTATGTTTATACACCACATATATGACATATGATTGATATTGAAATGAAATTAAGCAGGGATTTGAGGTTACCTGTGGCTATAGGGAACAGATGAGGATATTTCTTCTTCATTTCTTCTTCCGACTCCCAGGTCATCTCCTCCCGGTTATCATTCCGCCACAGTACCTTAACGGAGGCCACATCTTTATTTCGGAGCCTCCTGACCTGGCGATCCAAAATAGATACGGGCTGCTCCTCGTACGATAACTGCTCCGTCACCTGAATATCATCAGCAGGGAATACTCTGGAAGGGTCACCAATGCATCTGCGAAGCATAGAGACATGGAATATCGGATGTACCGCTTCCAAATCAGGTGGCAATTCTAACTCATAGGCGACATTTCTAACCTTCCGAACAATCTGATAAGGCCCAATATAACGCAGACTGAGCTTACCCTTTCTGCCGAACCGCATCACGCCTTTCATAGGCGATACCTTCAGAAATACCCAATCGCCTACCTGAAACTCCAACGGTCGACGCCGTTTATCCGCGTATGACTTCTGTCGACTCTGGGCTGCCAACAGTCGCTCTCGAATAAGTTTTACCTTGTCCACGGCCTGCTGGACCATATCTGGGCCAATCAATTCTGACTCGCCAATATCAAACCAGCCAATCGGCGATCTGCATTTCCTGCCATATAGAGCCTCGTACGGAGCCATCTGGATGCTGGAATGGTAACTGTTATTATATGCAAACTCAATCAATGGCAAGTGATCATCCCAGCTGCCTCTGAAATCAATAACGCAGGCCCGCAACATATCCCCCAGCGTCTGTATAGTGCGCTCGGCCTGCCCGTCGCTCTGAGGATGAAATGCGGTGCTCAGACTCACCTGAGTCCCTAGTCCCTCCTGAAATGATCTCCAGAAATGCGCCGTAAGCTGGGCGCCTCTGTCAGAAATAATAGATATAGGAACTCCGTGCAGCTTCACAATCTCCTTAATATAGAGCCTGGCATAATCCTCGGCGGAATAGGTAGTCCTGACGGGAAGAAAATGGGCTGATTTCGTCAGCCTATCAACGACGACCCAGATGGAATCATACTTCCGTGGAGTGCGAGGCAATCCTGTAATGAAGTCCATATTAATAACCTCCCACTTCCAAGTCGGGATTTCCATCTCCTGCAACAGTCCACCCGGCTTCTGATGCTCAATCTTGACCTGCTGACAATTAGGACACTGGGCGACGAACTCTGCAATATCCCGCTTCATACCGTCCCACCAGTATAAGCATCGAAGATCATGGTACATCTTCGTAGACCCAGGATGGACCGAATAGCGAGCATAATGTGCCTCGCTCATAACCTGCTGCCGAAGGCCTGCAATATCAGGTACACACAACCTGCCTTTGTATAACATAGTGCCGTCCGGTGAAAACTCGAACGGAGTCCTCTCCTTATCATAGGCTGTGTCCCTGTACCGAGCTAAGACAGGATCCTCAAACTGATGCCGCTTAATATCGTCCCTGATAGATGACTCAGAAACCCCTCGAACAGAAATCCGTGTATCTCCAGAATCGGCCAGACGAACCCCGAGACTAGCCAACTGCTGAATATCACGGGCTATCTCTCTCCTGTCTGGCTGTAAATCGGCCAAACTGCCCATAGACTTCCGACTGAGCGCATCGGCAACAACATTAGCCTTACCCGGATGATACAGAATATCCACGTCATAATCTTTCAGAAGCTCCAGCCACCTCCGCTGTCGCAAATTAAGCTCTCTCTGCCTGAAAATATACTGGAGACTCTTATGATCAGTATAGATATCCACATGAACGCCATATAAATAGTGTCTCCATATCTTCAGAGCATGAATCACCGCTGCGAGCTCCAGATCGTGGGTAGGATAATTCTTCTCATGCTTTTTGAGCTGCCGGGAAGCATACGCTATAACTCTGCCGTGCTGCATCAATACACAGCCTAACCCCATGCCAGAAGCGTCACAATAAATAACATACCCGTCTGGTCCCTCTGGAAGAGTCAGAACTGGGGCTGTATTCAGCTTCTCCTTCAGCAACTGGAAGCTCCGTTCACAAGCGTCAGACCACTGGAACTTAGCTCCCTTCTGAGTTAGCCTTGTCAAAGGCGCTGAAATCGAAGCAAACTTCTCCACAAACCTCCTGTAATAACCTGATAACCCCAGGAAACTGCGTACCTCTGTGGGCGTCGTAGGTCTGGGCCAATTCTTCATGGCCTCAATCTTCTGTGTGTCCACCCGGACACCATCAGCTGCAATAATATGCCCCAAGAAGGCCACTGAAGACAGCCAGAATTCGCACTTAGAAAATTTCGCATATAACTTCTGATGCCGGAGTACCCCTAATACCGATCTCAGATGATCTGCGTGCTCCGCCTCAGACCGAGAATAAACCAGGATATCATCAATGAATACAATTACAAACATATCCAAGAATGGCCTGAATACCCGGTTCATCAAATCCATGAATACTGCGGGAGCATTTGTCAGCCCAAAAGACATAACCCTGAACTCGTAGTGCCCATATCGGGTCCAGAAAGCTGTCTTAGGGATATCGGCCTCTCGTACTCGCACCTGGTGGTAACCGGATCGAAGATCTATCTTCGAAAAACACTTAGCGCCCTGCAGCTGATCAAACAAATCATCAATCCTGGGGAGGGGGTATTTATTCTTTATAGTTACCTTATTCAGCTGCCGATAATCAATACACATACGCAGCGACCCGTCTTTCTTACGCACAAATAATACCGGGGCTCCCCAAGGCGAAGTACTGGGTCTGATGAAGCCCTTATCCAACAAATCTTTCAGCTGCTCCTTCAACTCCTTTAACTCTGCAGGCGCCATCCTATATGGAGGAATAGAGATAGGCTGAGTGTCTGGGAGTAAGTCAATAGAGAAGACTATCTCCCGCTCTGGAGGAAGACCTGGAAGCTCGTCGGGAAAAACATCTGGAAACTCATTAATCACGGGGACTGACTGAAGTGTCGGCGTCTCGGCGTCCAAGTCTTGCACCCGAACCAGATGATAGATATAACCCTTTCTGATCATTTTCTTTGCCTTAAGGTATGAAATAAACTTACCTTTCGGCGATGCTGTATTACCAGCCCAATTTATAACTGGCTCCCCGGGAAACTGGAAGCGAACTACCTTATTCTGGCAGTCAACACTAGCGTAACAGGAAGCTAGCCAATCCATACCCATAATAACATCAAATTCAGTCATATCTAACTCTACCAGATTTGCCTTAGTGTCACGGTCACAAACGATCACAGAACAGTCTTTATAAACCTGTTTCGCTACAACAAAATCCCCTATCGGTGTGGCTACCTCAAATGGCTCTATAGGTTCAGACATAATACCAATTTTACCGGCAACAAGGGGTGAAATATATGATAAAGTCGAACCTGGATCAATTAATGCATACACAGACCGAGAGAAGACCAATAAGGTACCTGTGACGACATTAGGAGATGCCTCCTGATCCTGGCGGCTGGCCAAAGCATAAATGCGGTTCGAAGGACCGTCAATACCAGAAGCTGCACCACGGCCCCTGCCGCGACCCGCTGGTGCCGGAATACCCTGCCCCGTAGGGCGCATAGCCACTGACGAAGATGAAGACCCAGCGGCTGATCCGGTAGGCTGCGCTGCACCACCCGAACTACCCTTATACGGGCAATCTCTCACAGAATGGCCCTGACGGCCACAAGAAAATCATGCACCGGTGGCTCTGTAGCACTCTCCCGTATGGTATCTGCCGCAAAAGGAACATTGAACCCTGGGTGGCCTCATCTGACCAGAACCCCTATCTGTCCGTGAACCTGAAACCCTGGAGCTCTGGCCCGCTCCTGAATACCCTGGGCTCTCGAACCTGCGACCTGTAGGCTGGGGAGGCGCGCTCTGCGCCGGCTGAGATGAAAATCTGCTAGGCTGCTGCGGCTGTTGGGGCTGTCTGCCCCGAAAATCTCCAGATGACCTGGCCCTCTTGGGCTGTCTCCGATCCTGGCCCCTGTCAGGCTGGTGTCCTCCTCTGCCCCGATCCTCCATGCCCTGGGCATGGGCCTGGATACGGGCAATGTCCATACCGGGCTGAGCAGCCAATACTAAGCAGCTATCAACAAAATACCGATCCAGCCCCATAATATATCTGTGCATCCGGTCCGCCATAGTAGCCACCACAGTAGGTGAATATCGGGCCAAGGAATCAAACTCCAAACTATAGTCCCGGATACTGCGGCCCTTCTGCCTCAATAATAAGAATCTATCAGATCTGGCTCGTCGCAACTCTCAGGGCAGAAAATGTCCAAGAAATGCCTGAGAAAAATCGCCCCAAACTGCTGGAGGAGCGCCGTCCCCCCTGGATAGCCCCCATGACTCGTACCAGTTTGCCGCCACATCATATAACCGGTACGAAGCTAACGCGACTGACTCTGTCTCGGAAGCATTAATCAAATCTAGAGTGCGTCGCATCTTCCTGATAAACTCCTCAGGATCCTCCTCGGGCTTTGTCCCGAAGAACTCTGGAGGGTTACAAGTCAAAAACTCACGGGTCTCGAACTATCACGCCTGACTATCCGGTCACCTCCCAGTCCATGCCCCTGAACCTGCCCTGCCACCAGTCTCGTCAGCAACTGGACTGCCTCCCTCATAGACTGATCCTCAGTGCCTGGCCGTGGAGCTGGAGGCTCAGGTACTGGAACTGCGGGAGCTGGCGGTGGAGCCGCCCCCCGATCTGCGGCTGCGGCCGCCCCAATCTCCTCCACGAGTGGCGGTGTAGACGAACCCTCTGTCTGGGGCAAAGTCCCCGGAGCAATATGTGTCTGGGCCCTGGTAATCCTCTGGACCCGGCTAGTCTCTCCCAAGGCTGCTGACTTGGCCTTTTGGGCCGCTGTTGCCTTTTTTGGAGGCATATCTGCAAACATAGCCACTCGTTAGGAAGGGGTCATCCTGATAACACAGCTCTATCGCACGATCTAAGACAGAAAGAAGGGTAGTATCCTAAATGCCCTGTAGCCTCCTGTTTATAGGCGTGGTGCACAACACACTCATAAACAAGACTCTACTAGACACGGTCTGTGGACATTCCAAGGACGAACTGCTCTGATACCACTTTTGTCACGACCCAACCCCGTGGGCCGCGACCAGTGCCCTAGCTGGGTACCTATACGTACCCGATACCCAAATTAGCATATTATCAGAATAATAATATAATAATAACATTAGTGGATGCTACAGAATTTAGCCGAAGAGCAGACTTGGCACACAGAAGCCGATAAGGCTATCATAAAACAAAACATCCCAAACATATGTACAGAACCCACACAGATGTATCCACAGACCTCTACAGAACATATCATAATCATAAGATGGGACAGGGCCCCGTCATACCCTGAACAAAGTACATATCCCGATAGCAGTAACAGACTGTACCAAAAGATGGGCTCTGTAGAAGAGAGCGCCCCAAAATAGCAGAAATGGGATCCTAAACGTGTGGATCAGAAAACCTGTCGTCTGTACCTGCGCGGCATGAAAACGCAGCCCCCGAAGAAAGGGGGTCAGTACGAAATATGTACTGAATATGCAAAGCGGAATCACGGAAGTCAAATCATAATGGTTACAGAAAATGAGTACAGAATCCAGAGTGTCAAATGCATATTTCCAAAACAGGCAGAATGCGTACAGAAACATATGTCATATCATATCATATCCGGTCCCTGCCACGGGACTCGACAAACAGAATGTGGCCACCCTCCCGACGCTGGTGCCACTATACAGAGAAATCAGAAAAAGGGGCGTGGCCCCGTATCATATAATGTCATATCAAAATGGCCATAACAGATCAAATCAGAATAGGCGGACATGACACATCATACTCCACAGACCCATGTACACGTATACCTGCCCTCACATCGGGACGCGGCGAACAATGCAGAGAATTACGCTTGACAACATATCCTGGCCCGGGCTCAGTGTGGGAAACATTGGGACATCCACGAATGGAGTAGTGAGAGACTAATGCAATTTAAAAATATCATAAGTATTTTCAAAGACTCGATGAGGCGTAGCAAAGACAAACAAATCAAATGGAGTCGGACGGAATCATAATAAATGTATTCCAGATATCATAATAAATTACAGAAGTCTAACTTTCCTGAAGTCATTCCGGGTGTCAAAATAATGTATAAGGTTTAATAGAATATTTAAAATAATATTCGTTACGCGATTAGTAGGGTAATTAAAACATTTCTTTCAAAAATCGCTTAAAAAGGAAGCTTTAGCATATTAGGGGCAAAACCGTAAATAGTGGGCCCGTCTCGGGACAAATAAGGCGGCGGGCTCAAATTGTGCCCTCTAAGCATATAGTGTCACCTAAAGAGGTTATACAAACATTCTATGACTTTCTGAATAATTTAGAGCAAGTTTGCATAATTTCAGAAAAAGCGTATCAAAGAGGTTCAATTCTACTGAAGGAAAAACTGAAATTTTGTCTTGCGGATTCCGAGGGCCAAGAGGTCCTTCGAGGCCCGGATCTGACCCTAATACACTAAGGGCATGCCAAGGGAAGAATTGGGTTTGCTTTACATACCTTTCACGCTCCTTAAGCCTTTCCAATCTCACTTCCCGTTTCGTCGAAAAACTGCAATTGGTCAAGTTTACCAATTGTGAATTATTAATGTCATTATTTCAACTTAAAGCATATTTGGCTACCGAAATTTCGGCAGCACTTCCCCTATACATATGACACCCCGAGAATTCAACTCGGCTATAAATCATCAACAACAACCCAAACGACAACAACAATATCAACAATGAACATTAAAAACACAAATATCCTTCAACTAGTCATTTTTCTCACAAGTTGACATAATCTTCAATTCAAGCCAACTTTCAACTAAGATCATAATTTCGTATTCAACAACCATCATGATCATCACCATATAAATCTAAAGACATCTCATACCATTTCCCTTAGGATATACACTTGATATACATGATATACACTTTTCCGCCAAAAGCATAACTTATGCAAAACATCAAATCTTTGGCATATAATTTCATAACAAGTTTCCAACTTCCAAATTCATCAATGAACATCATAATTCACAACCAAACACTTCATTTCCTTAATGTCGGAAAATCATACTAAAACGACATAAGTGTTCACATTCCAATTCAACACAAACTTATATCATTCTAGCTTAATTCACATTACAAACATCACAATACCAACACTCCAACACATTACACAACTTGATTCATATTTATTCCAAGACCATTACACCACACGGCCATATGCTCATTTTGCAACATCAACTAAATTCATCCAACTTTCAATTCCCATATGCATTTCATTACAATCATGACTAGATTATAACATAAATTCAACACATAGAGGCTATATATGTAGTATATACCCACGGCCACACACTCACACACACACCCACTTTGCAAACTTCTATTTCTTCATACAATCAACACATTTCCATAAACTACAACACAATCAAAACTTCATAACACCAATAAAAGGTAGAAATTCTTACCTTTTCTTCAAGTTTTCTTCACTTGGACTTGTGTTCAACTTGGAGATTCTAGAGCTCCCCACTCCAAACCAACTATACCAAGATGCAAGGAAACCTTGAATTAGTAGGAAATCAACAAGATTTGAATTTTTGGGACAAGATTTTTGAGGGCTATTTTTGCCCCTCAAACCCGAGAACCTCACTTTCTCTCCTCTTCTATTTTTTTGCTCTTGCTTGCTTCTAATGGATACACATGAAGACTTTGTCTTCTTATATAAAGTTGTCACATGCCATGCACATGACATAATTAATTTGGGCTTAGGCCAAGGCCTACTATGGCCGGCCACCCTTATCTCTTTGGGCTTCAATTTGTTTCACATTTTGCAAGCCCAATAAGGTGTGGATCGTATTTTGTAATTCCCGAAACTAATTTCCAAAATTCCAAAATTACCCTTAGCCTTGTCCCACGCTTTCATGATTCTATTCTTTCATGCATAACTCCTATGTTCAACAAAATATCAAATTTGACATTATATCTCCAAAAATCCAATATTTCCAAGTTTTTTCCAAACGTGTGAAAACACGGGATATAACATCATTAATTACCAATATCCGATGTCTCATGTGGCAACGAGCCAACAAGTAAATAGAACAAGATAAGTCAACAACGCAATGGGGTGGCTAGCCCCCAACTCACACAACAAGGCCCAACCTAAGGCCATATCCAACCCAACTTCATACCCGAAGGTTTACATGCAATTTCCGACAATATCATCTAAACATACGCTTCGCTAATCAAAGTCTCACCATAAGGTAAACCGTAACCTAACTGAAAGCCGAACAGCAAGTCTCCAATAGCCAAACCTTAGTCTTGCCCTTCCTTTGAGCCTCGAGATAATGGAAGTCTAATCATATCCGAATCATGAAATTAGAATCAAGAAGAAACATCATTCAACCTTACTACTAATAAATACCCAAATCCCAACCTATTGAATGTGATTTATGAACTAAAGAGATGAAATTAGGAATCTATAGGTCTCAACATGAAATTAATGTTCTAGGTGATAATTCCCATCAATTATAAGCTAGAAGAACTCATAGATTACTCAAATTTGGATTCTAGGCAAAACCCCCAATTTGAGTATAAACCCTAGCTTTTCAATTCAAGAATTAATCTCTAACAATGGTAGATATAAGCTCAACAACAGAAGATATATCAGATTCTATGATTATCTTAGCCAATTTTATTAACATAATCAACTTAGGAAGTCTAAACCCTTTTTAAGAAACTTTCATGAAAACCCATTTAATCCCTCCTTGATTCTATAGATTTCTAGCATTAGATTATGATTAGGAATAATAACTTGTGGAATCTAAGACCAAGAGAATTACCTTGATGAAGAATCTGCCCCAAAACCCTTAAATTCTAGAATAATGACATAAGGGTTGGAGTTTTATTAAGCCATTAAATGAAGAAACTGCCTGTCAATCGCTTCTGCGATCACGGGACCGCTATAACGGTCCTTCTTCAGCGCTCTCCACTGCTACAGCGGTTACCTAGAAAATGTACTTAGCCGCTTTTGCGGCGGGGCCACCGCTATAGCGGTGCCGCTATTGCGGTACACCAAAAACCAGAAAATAATTCATGTTTCACAAACTCATTCCGAAATCCAATTATCACCGGAGGCCTTATACACACAAACCAAATATGCAGATATACATAAAAACATGCTACGAACGCACTCGTGGCCTCGGAATTCGCAACGGAGATCTCGTTGACCGAGTCAACTCCTGATACCTCAAAACTAACTTTCCACTCCAAGTCCTAAAATGCACCCGAGTGCATTGGGAACCGAACCGAATAAACACACAAATTCTAAATAACCATCTGGACCTCTCGGAATTGACGGATTTATGATAAAGGTCCGTTTATCCAAAAGTCAACTTCAGGTCAACCACTTTTCACTTTAAGTCTAATTTCACAAAACCCAACCTCTTTCGCATCCGATGACTTTGGAAATCATGCCACCAGTCCCCGCGGGTCAAATATGGGCTGATATAGCTCGGAAAGGGTCAACGGGGTCAAACTAGCCGTAACGACCAAACGAGTCGTTACACCCGAGTCGGCTCAACTCGTTACCCAGGCCATTGAAAAAATTGTACGATACAAGTTTTTTATAATGACAACCGAACCGAATCATTGACACCTCGCCAAATCTCTGTACTGCGGCACTATCCTCTAGTATATTTCTATTATAAAACACAGTACTTTGTAATTAAACTATACAATTTAAATCAGAATAATGCCAAATCTCTCATTTCTTTTCAAGTCACCAAGACTAATATATACATCACAACTAATATTTTCATGTCAAAACTGTTGATGAAAACACTACATTTTCGGCCACAACTTGTAGGTGAAAAATCCATTTTATATATTCTCAATAATAAGCTAATTCTGCAACTAGGTCCTCAAACAAAAAGCTTTCTATCTCTTCACATATGGTCCCCATTTCTTCCTCTACTTTCAACCACCTTGTCCCATTCCCAAGTGCTTTCTCAGACAAGTCCTTGCAAACTTCCTTTTTTGGACTCACCAGCAACTTCCACAACTCTTCCTCAACTTCATTTCCCCGCAACTTAAAATGACACCTTCTTTTCAAAGATTTTTCCATCGTGTAAATATCCATAAATGAATGCAGAATCCCACTCAACCCTGAATTTATACAGTCAAACAGAAGCTTCCTATCTGATTTTGGCCAAGACTTTTGCTTCCCGTATTTCTTCTCTAACATGTCAAACACCGAGTTATTGACAGGACATTCAGAAGAATTCCAGATATTATAGTTCACCTCATCTAAGACATCAACAAGGTAGGAACAGTTCCTACTTTCTTCGGTGTTGACGTCTATCAATATCTTCTTATTCTCTCGACATAGATCAAGAGACGCTCTTTCAGAAACATCATCACTTGAGACAGCCATTTCAGATCCTTCTGAATATGTTTCTTCTGAGATGGTATCAAGAAGCTCAAGTTGCATTGCAACATCTGGCAAAATAATTTAGGACAAACAGAAATGAGTATGTGATAAAAACCGAAGGAAAAATACTAAAGCAGACTCGCGTTCTCTTACAGCATAGATCAGCATGTCTATCATTCAATTCAGAGGCACAGAGCTTCTCCTCCTTGAAAGGTGGCTCCAGAACTGAATTTGGACTAGCTTGAGTAGGATTCTTAGGAGATTTTCGGTCAACCGTAGTGTGTTTGGCAGAAAGTGCTCCTATTTCATGTGCTTCATTCCACGATTCCTGTTGAAATAGAAAAGTCAGCTTAAGTAATATGACATATATATGAACTAACACTGCAACTGTAGTTGCTTCTTCACAAAGCTAAGTTTCAGGTATGTGAGAGAGAGAGAGAGCCAACAAGTCTTAACAGTTTCTCACTTTTTTAGGCAAAGTTCATTTTATTTGTTTGTTTGCTTGGTGACATAAGAGTCACTTTACAGATGGACCACAGAGGAGCTAACCATGTTAATAAACTGTGGGCACCATGAGCCACAGAACAAAACTGACCCAAGGTTAACCCAACTTGGTATGTAAACAAGCTTGTGAGTCATTTTAATATGCAGATAAATTTAACTAATAAAGGAAAGCAAAAGTTCCTACACTCATGATGTCCAACATGAATTGGAGCTCAAATATAAAGATGCAAGCAATCTCATATGAAACTTTAATGTAGAAATGATCTGCTGACACAGTTCAATTATCATTTGAAGTATCATGAGAAAAGTACTTGTTGACAAGGTATTCTTTTTCTTGTGCAGAATCAAGCATGGCAGCATAATAATTGAAGTACGTTCCTTGGCATGTCAAGGTCCACTCAACATAACCCGATATGGAGGTCAACCAGCTAGAACAGACTTTCTTCACCAAGACCATAGTGTCACTAACTAATTAATTGCACCAGACATTAACAAGAATCTCGTTATTCTTTTGCTCGGCCAAGTAGTTAAAAGGTTCAATGCTTATTACATAAGAACCTATTACTCCTAAAGTTTGAGGCAAAAAGAAAAAAAAATAACATAGGTCATAGGGATACTATTCATAAGATGATTGGATACAGCCTATGAAACAATAGTAACTTTTTCTGACATCAAGCTTGTGAAGAATTGTATGGATTAGTTTTTCCAGACAAATTGACACTTCAATGATATTTTCTTTCAGACGGACGTATTAATTCCTGTCTTCATTTTTCACCTTTTAATGATCCTTTCTTCAAAAGAAAATAGCAGGAGTCTAGTATTGAGAAGGATGTGCTGGTCAACTGCTTCTTACCTTAATTGCCCTACTTTATTACATTTAATATATGCAGAACAATTCAACACTCAATCAAACACTAGAAAGTTTCAGATGAAGTAACCAAAAGGTCCTTGTCCTTTTCCTTTCTGGAGATTGGTCACCATTTCCAAACACATATCTGCCTATAATCCTACCTATATCGTCATCAACTGAAGAACAACCTGTTAGATACTAAGCAGATGACTACAACTTGATCCAACTTTCTTGAGGTCGGAAGGAATGTACTTCAGCTCACAGCATTTCGTACAAATTGAAAATACAGAGTCCTGGGTTTTAAATGCATGTGAAAATGTGTGCTGAACCTTTTCTTTGGAATAAGTCAACAACCTAGGAATTCATATGTATGACACTACAAGCAATTCTTGAATCAAAATACAAGACATCATTTTGGTTCTAAAATATCAACAGATAAAGCGGCATCATTTGGTTGTGAGATATCAACAGATAAAGAAATGCAAGTAACTTGTTAAATAACAAAAAGGTTTCATGACTTGAATATAGAAGTAAGCCTGCGGGAATCAATTCACAGAAACTAACAGGAAATTAAACTACCATGGAGATTATAAGTCATTTAAATGGTAGCACGAGGAAATACAGACCTGTCCAACAGGAATGATAGAAGCATTGCCATCTTTTATATATGAATGACTTTCAGATTGGAGCTCGTCAGTGATCCTGGAAGAACTTGTGATGTTCCCTGCATTTGCATTTGAGCAGTGTGGTTTGCTGCCTCTATACAGACTGTCTTTCTCTAACGTAATCTCCTTTTCGGGCTGGCCGTATGCTGAGCTTATGCAAGCACTAATGGAACCAGATGACTGATCAAGCACAGAACTCAAGTCTCTACATTCTAAACCAGCTTTCTGCTTTAGCTTCCAAGGGCTAGAATCAACAATTTCTTTTTTCCTCAGATGCCAGTCATATTTAGATCCTTCAATGCTGATCCTGTTTTTAGGATTTCCAGAGGCTACTCTAGAATCAAGTGGTGAACTCCTACTACACTCATACTTTGGACCACTGATACACAAACGACTACATGACCCTGATCCCCTAATGTGCAGAAAGCTATGTTTGTTATCTATATATTGTGGCCTTGTTTCCAACTCACGCATTTCTACAAGAGTGTGACCTACTTCAATTTCTTGACAAGCACTCGTCAGTTTCCATCCTTCAGTGATTTGTTTCTTCGATTCTTTGTTTGCAAAGGAATGAAGAGAACCATCTCCTCTTGAGGAAGGTAGCTTCAGTGCCACAGCCTTGAGAAAAGACTCACTAACCTTTAATGCTCTAGCTATAGGTTTACAACTATGGTCCCATACAGAGTGGGCTGATTTCTGTGCAATTGCCCTTGGAACTCCAAAACTATTTCCTAGAGGCTCCACACTATTAACAACACCTTCTCCCTCTGCCTCCTCATCATCTACTGGCCCATTTGGAAGTGATCTCGTAGTATCTCCAACAGTAGTTCTGGTAGACATACTGGCTATTTTGCTGACGCTTACATTGTTGGGACCAGCTAAATGAACTGGATCATAACACAATCTAGAAACCTGACAATAACGCTTGGTTGGTAATTCATATGCCTGCCGAAGATATCTTGGTAAGTCACCACTATCAGAAAGTAAATCTCCAGAAATACCATCAGATTCCTTAACAAAAGAATCGGTATACTCTTGCTTCTTGGCCTTGGCGGCAGTTTGGCTTAACTTTTCATGGCTATAGGTGTGAGTTTCGAATACCTTTGCAACTTCTTGCTGCTTCTGTGTGTTGGAACGGCCAACTAAAACTGAGCTCTTTTCTCGTAAACCTATTGAAGCCGTTTTCTGAAGATAGTTCTCTGAGAGCACTCTTCTTTTCTTATTACTAGGGATAGGCAGCTCAGGTGGAAGCTCTTCAAGTCCCATAAGCTTGGCGATAACGCTTTGCAAATGCTGCTTCCCCTCCATCTATTGCAATAGCTCCTCAGCTAGACAGGAACTAAACCAGGCACTCTGTAGTCAGACCAGAATTGTTTTAGTTTTCCAAATTAAACATTTTTACATGGGAGCTAAACAAATGCAAATGACTACTCAGTTATGAAAGCATTTCTCAAAAATACGGCACCACTTGATATTGTTTGCACAAAGTAAATGCTACAAAAACATAAATCAAGCATCAATCTTGAAACATATTACCAATTTTTAGGCACCCGTCATCCTTCTATTATGACTCAAATACTACTCAACAAGGCAAAAAGAAATGCATAAATGGTCCATTGACAGCATTTGAACCTCGGATAGAACCCAAAAATTTAAAATGCACAACTTTAACTGTACATCATTTGAATTCCATGAATGGTCTCCCCCCCCCCCCCCAAAAAAAAAGAAAAAAAAAAGACAACAGGAAAAAGCTTCAATCTTGAGTACAGTATAACAGTTACATAAAAGTTGATTTCTCATATGGCCACTTAACTAATAGTTATTATCTCAGAAAGTCACTTTCTTTGTAGAAGAAAATTGGAATCAAGAAGAAAGGTGACTTTCTGAGATAATAACTACTAATTGAGTGATCATATGAGAAATCAACCCCATATATGCTCGGTATCTTCCAAATAAATAATACCAGCATAGCGGAATTTATGTCAGTGGAAGAAGGAAATATAACTCTATCTACACAATCCGCAAAGAAAAGTCCACATGTGAAATATGATTTACAAAATAAAAGACAACATTGGATGTGTGTTTTACTATCAAGAAAACATAGTATACTTCATAAAGTCTAAATGAAGTAGACATATGGTCAAAAAAAAAAAAAAAAAAAAGGCAGACACCATAATTATTACCACCATCATAATCTAGAAAAGGTCCATGATGAAAGACAATAAATTACAATTATTGTCCACACCATAAAATTGAATTCAAAAAAACAATCATTCCATCATCATTGTATAACTAACATAAACCAAAGCTAGTTCATTTCACATAATTACTGCTATATTCTTACTTATCCATACCCCAAAATTCAGCATAGTGAAGAATAGGAAAAAAATAAAAAAAATTAAAAGACTCAAATAGGGATATGATTAACCTTGATTGTAGATCGCCTTCACTTTTTTCTTCTTATTGATGTGTACAAGAAACTGAGTTGATAATATTTATCTTGGCAATTTGATGATGACATCAAATACTTTTATTCCATAATGATTATAAATTGGAATTCAAGAAACAAAAAACACGCCTCCAAATAGACTGGAAAAAACGGATCAAACTCCGAGAAATTTGCATGTAAGAAATGAGTTTTTATTTTTCTTCTCTCTTTTTGGGTGAGTATATGAGTCAATAATGGCTGAAAATGGAGAGTATAATGGAGTGATTGAGAACAATAGCTGGGATATATTAATTAATAAAAAAATATAGGCATATGTAAACACGTAATTGTAATTAAATATGACATGTATTTAATTCATGTGTATATAAAGGGTTTATGTTGGTTATGAATGACGTCTTACGCGCCGACGCACATTAATTTGGTCAACGCTAAGTTTGCGCCAAAATTTCGACAGTGAAATGTCAATTTGTTTTTTTTATAGGATCTTCATAGAAAGGAAATTGATTTTTGGGCAGAAATCTTGTGGGCAGAACGAGGACATTTAGGTCATTTCACACGGGTGCTGATAATTTCTATTTAGTTATATTCTTAACTATAAAGTCAACGTTAACTTAAAAGTTTATAACGTCGTTAGACGGTAACTATCGCCTTCTCTATCCTCTCTCTCCATTTTAAAACCATATTTTTTCTCAATGCATTGAAAAAATAAGTTAGAAGCACACTTCTCCTTCTCTAATGGTGTATTCTTTTACTTCTTCGTATAATACGCTTTTGTATATACAAATACCTCCCACTTTTTTTCCTCTACTATAGATACGACAAAGCGTACAATCCTAGTTTTTATATTACAACCTTAGTTTTTTATTTTGGAAAAACTTACGCCATACTCAGTAACTTCCTGCCATTATCTTCTTCTTCTTTCTCTACCTTTTATTCTTTTATAAAAAATGCCTAAATCTAAAAAGCTTAATATTGTATTTTGTGGTATGACACCCGGTATATACCGCACATGGGTCGATTATGCATCTATGACTAATAGGGTGAGTGAAAGCTTGTACAAGTCATACTAATCGTATGAGGAAGCCCTTCAAGCTTACAACAAAGTTTGTTTATTTAGTTTATCTTGATGTTTTTTTATTTTCACGATTAAGATCTAATTTCTCGAAAAGTCTTGTCCAATGTGGGTAATTTTGACTTAGTCGGATCTTGAATGCTTTGTCCCTCTAATTATTTGTTTGAAGCTTCGAATAATATAAAATGATCGATCAACTAAGGGAAATAACCTGAACGGGGACCTAAAATGACTTTAGTTGAACCAACAGATGACTGCATTCGACAAATCAATTAAATGAAATAACCTGAACGGGTGCCTGATATGACTTCAGCTGAACCATCAGATGGTTGCATTCGACAGATCAACTAAGTGAAACAACCTGAACGGGGGTCTAAAGTGACTTTAGTTGAACCATCAGATGAATGAATTCGACCGGTCAATCAATTAAAATATTTGGTTAGCATTCAACAATTAATCAAATATACTATCTTTTGCTATAGTTCTGTCCAATGTTATTTTCTACATACATAACTCTTGTTATAGTAAAAGTATAGGCAGTAAACCACTTCCATTTTTTAAGGAAGAATCGCAATTTAATATATGTTCATGTTCTTGTTGTATTAATCACCAAATGAGCCATTACAAAATCATAGCACAAGGACAACACAACCGGCAATCTTAAGTAGCAAATACAGGAACTATAGCCACATTATAATCCTCACAGATGAAAAATTACAAAACCAGCTACAGCTCTAACACAAGATACTTAAGCTATCTCCATAAACATTACAAAATACAGTTGGATTGCTCATCATACGATGGGTGCTTCAAAACATTTGTGAAAAATTTCAATGACAAATATCTCTCTGAAAGCATGTATCTTGTTTGCGCGCAAACCCTCCATGCTTTGGCAAGCCATAATGAATTGAATGAACTTCAACGAATAAACACCACATGTTTCACCGATTTTGTCTTGTGGAATACCCTCAACATTCTTAACCTTCCACGGTTTGGTAAGCTTGTCAAGGACAAATGGTTGAACTTGTCGGAGTCTTTGAGCAGCTTTGGAAACAACTTCTGAATGGGTATTATTAGATTGCCAACCTTTTCACTTGGTTTTGCTCTTTTGTTGCAGTCGTAAACCTCAATCATGGCATCATCAGTGGGAAAAACAAGGGTGCCCAAACCCATTTGACCCGCCCAAGCTTTAATGGGTTTGGGCTAGAGTGATTTTAAAGATGGGATGATATCACAACCCAATTTAATAAGTCGTGAAGGAACTGTCACGACCCAACTAGGGCCGCGACGGGTACCCGATACTTATACCGAGCACCCCTTATCTATCATCTTACCTATATTACTGAGCGGGCCGTATGAACTATACCATATATTTTTCTTATTTACTAAACGTTAACATTAGGAGCATACTTATAAACATAGGCTAATAAGCTTTACTAGCACAGTATACAGCGACTAGGACCATCAAAAGTACAAAACATCTAACTGTACATATCTGTCTACGAGCCTCTAAACATAGTATACATATACATAGAAAGGGCCGAGTACTGCCGTGCCCGAACATATATACACAAAATAGTACCAAGAACTGAGGCTCCGGGACAACTGGAGCGCTGCCGATAACCGCTGATAGAACTCCTAGAAATCAGGTCCGTCTACCTGCTGACCTGCGCGGCATGAAACGCAGCGTCCACAAGAAGGGACGTCAGTACGAATAACGTACCGAGTATGTAAGGCATGGAAATTAATACAAACAGGAACATAGATTATGATTACCAATATCATGGGGGTCATAGACATATAATAAGACAAGAAAGTAACCTGTACATAGGACTGCCCTTTCAGGCCGGATACCATGCATGCTTGGCTGTCTTTTGGAAACATTTCTTTTTCATATTCATAGAAAATAGAGCTTATTTCACAGTGTATCATGTCATAGCATATCATAGTATATTATGTAATATCATAGCACCGAACAATGTCAGCTCGCCCACATTGCGCCGAAATACATCGGCTCGCCCATATATATATTTATATCCCGCGTCCGGGATGATAAGCCAACTGACCAGGTGGCAGTGAAACATGTTTCCCTTCCCATCCCCATGTATCCCTTCCCCCACCTCATGTTCATATACATATCTTATATACATGTGTCATATAAGCATGCAAGAGAGCCCAAAGAAAAATCATGTAGCCATCGGAGTGACGTAAAGTCGGTGACCTCCGATTACATTATGGAACAGTCGTGATCGCTTTGTCTCACCTTGAAGGAACAAGTATTTTGAGGCGAGACTACCAACGGAGAATAGCATTAGAAGTAAACATAGAATGAAATCATAGGCATCATAGACGTCAGTTCATAGGCTTCGAAATCCTTAGAAAATAGTGTCATAGCTAAGAAATAGAAATAAGGATCAAGAACTAGTTTGTCACCTTCGTATTCACATTGAATCCTTTGCTTAGAAATCTTGGTCATGGAATCATTCTGGTCATACTTATCGTAGGCATATTCTCTTTTCTAACATCATCGTTATCGTTATCGTCATAGAAGTATTCTCGTTGGAATAGGTATAGTACTTGTCATTTGATAATGGAATAAGGATCAAAGGTTTCTTTTGGATTCAGCTTAAAAGTAAGTCAAGCGGAACAATAAGGAAAATCCGGGAACAATGGGCACACCTCGGGTCAAATGAGGCGGCGTACCAAATTTACATATGTTACATGTCATGGCGTTACTTGTGAGGGTTTTAGGGTAGTCGGGTCCTATTTATGCGAGTTCTAGAGGTTTAGGAAGTTCTTCCAACATTTTACATAATTTTTAATTCAATTCTACTGAATGAAAAAGGGAAAACTTTAGGCGCGGATTCCGAAGGGTAGAGTTATCCCCGAGGCTCATATCCAACATATTACGTCTAAGACATGCCATAGAAGGAAGGGTGAAGCCTTATATACCTCTTTCCGCTCCTTATGCTATTCCAAATTCAAGTTGCAAATCCGCCAAAATTTACAAATTGGTCACATTTACCAACTTTGGTTAGAACATTTGGAATTGGAATCTTAAGATAATACTTGGCTACCGAAACTTCGGCAGCACTTCCCCTGTAAATACATGATTCCCAAAGATCAACTTAGCCAATTCTCATCAACAACAATCCGGGAATTCAACCCGGCCAAACTATCAATCATAATATCAACAACCATACTAACAATTTCCATACTCAATCCAAGATATATTATAACAACTTAATCAATTTATCACTTCCTTCAAAACCTTCCAACTCCAATAAAAACGATAACAACCTTATAATATATATTCCAACAACACCATACTAATATCATTATCTTCCATACATGTAAGGACATAATTTCAATTTACATAATCTTCCAAGACAAGCCTCCAACTACTAATACTTCACTAAGCTCATTAGGCTTTTATTTGCAACATAAAGTTCACAACACAACAACCAACATACTAAATAAAACCTGCTCACCATTCCTTCATAATTCAACACATATACACGGCTATACATACAATATACACCACACGACCACCATTATGCATACACAACTACAACTTTTCCAAAACCATTCAACTTCCATTATTAACATAACATTCACAACAATAACAACCAAACACTAAACAAAATACTTGGCACATAATTTCCACACGCACACATATATCACACGGCCACCACTCCCATGTTCACATTCCTTATGAATTTCATCCACTTTTGTACACTACAACATACATATACATCCATAACATATAAAAGAGTATAAATTCTTACCTCCTTCTTTGATTCTCCAACTTGCTTGAATTTCCAACTTATGAATATGGACTTTTCTTGCTCCAAAGACCACTCCACCTTACTAGGGGCCCTTCAATTGGTAGGAAATGATTTTTGAAGAAAGTTTTGTCAATTTCCTTGGAAATTTTTGCGCTTAGCCGAAATGCCTATGGAGTTTTGCTCCTTCTTCTTTTTTTTTTTTTGCTCTTGAATTCTCTAGAAAGTTATGGAATTAAGATGACTAATTCATCTTTTAATACCATTCATTAATTCTTTATGGGCCTAAGCCCAACCATATGGATGACTAGGTGGTCCATTTAATTTCCAAGCCCATATATTATTTTGGGCTTACAACTAATGAAAAATTATTTTTCTCCAAATTCCAAATTTGCCCTTCGTCTTCCTCCATAATTCCACGAATCATATTGCGAATTTCCCTTTATGCCCTTGACCTTTCTTAATATTCCTGCTTCTAAATTCTTCATAAGCAACTCATATGCCAAGCAAAACAAAAATAAGGCCTTGCTTGTAGTCTTCCCGCGATTGTCTTGAATTATCCAATTGTACAAAAATGCGGGATATAACATCCTCCCCCCCTTTAGAACATTCGTCCTCGAATGTTAAACTGGCCTCATAGTGTATCACAATACTTCGGGGAGGTCTCCTTCATAGACATCTCACATGCCGCTTAACATATCCCTTTTAGGAGCTTAGGTTGCCTTTATGTCGTAGGTCAATTGAGGTAGCTCCAAACGCTGGCCCTGCGTTAATAAGTCCCCTTCTGCTAGTCTAGTCCGTCTCAGCCTACATGTCTTCTATAGGTTTTCTGACCACTCCACACACTCTAATTTACATTAGGCTACCTAATTTCACATTCGTCTCTTGTTCCCACATTTATGAAATTTTCAGCATATTTCCCAGGGGGTCACCCATCCTCCCGCCTTAGCACGCTTAACCTCGAAACTTTAATACATTTCGCTTTCTTAGTGTTAGTATTTTCGCCTCCACTCCCCCGCACTACCTATATCACACAATATGGGACAAGTTGGGGTCTTAGCAGTTTTCAAAACGCCCGCGTAACACGTCTTTTCTTTTAATTACAATTCTAACCTCCGCAATCCCCAATATTCATCCTTTTACCTATGTATATGGCTACTTTTGTCCTAGATTTCCCGAATTCCTAATACGTTCAGTAGTACAAGGAACAGTGCATCATAAAGAAAAATCCAGTTCAATTTAACACCCACACATCGTAGAAAATGCCGAAAGTGTACCTGTGGCCGCATCTGCGGAAGGTTCAGGATCCCGTCGTCCTGCCAATGCGTATATACGGTGCGGAGGGCCGGCTGAATTGGATGCCCCTTCTCTGCCTCGACCACGACCTGTTGGAGCCTGGGAGGCCTGTCCCGGAGGGCGCACAGACGGTGACGAACCCACTGCTGACCCGGCGGGTTGGGCTCTACTTCTCTCATTCCTTAGCGGACAATCTCGCATCAAATGGTCCGTCCGTCCGCAGGCATAGCATGCACCTGTATCCCGGTAACACTGTCCCGAGTGTGGCCTGCCACACCGAGCACACCGTGGTGGGGGTTGCCCTGTCCTGCTGGAATCAGCTCTATACTGGGACCCCGAAGATCTAGTACCCTGATCTGGTCCCGAATAAGTAGAGCGACCAAATCCCCCATCCGCAAATCGGGGTGGCGCACTGGCCACTGATTGGCCTGAATACCTAGATTTCCCCTGTGCCTGCCCCCCCTATGTACTCGCTTCTAGTCCCGGAAAATCTGCCCCTTTTTCTGGAACCCCTATCTGGATAACGCTCCCCTCTCTGCAACTGATACTGTTCCTCCAGGTTTTGGGCGTGGGCCTGGATACGGGTAATAGTCATCCCGTCCTAGAGTGAAGCCGTCAAGCACTCCTTAACTAAATGTGGCCCCAGCCCACTCACAAACCGGTGCACGTGGTCTCCCATATTAGCTATCATAGCTGGGGCATACCTGGCTAACGAGTTAAAACGAAGATTGTATTCTCGAACGCTCATATTTCCCTGTCTAAGGTTCAAGAACATATCGGCTCGAGCCCGTCGAACCTCCGGTGGTAGAAAATGTCGCAGAAATGCCTCAGTAAATTCCTGCCAAACCGGGGGAGGGGCATTCGCTCCCCTCGAAGATATCCAACTACTATACCACAGAACTGCTACATCCCGCAATCTGTATGAAGCCAATTCCACTGACTCTGTATCCGAGGCATGTATGTTTCTCAGTGTCCTCAGCATCTCGTCCATAAAACTCTGCGGGTCCTCCTCCGGTTTCGATCCATAAAACTCCGGAGGTTTCAGGGTAATAAAGTCACGAGCCCTTGCACTCACCGCCCTGTCTCCTTGGTCTACATCTTGCTGCTGGACCAGTGCGGCAACTAGCTGAGTCAATAGCTGGATGGCCTCTGTCATCTGCTGGCCCGGAGCTGCTGGCGGTGGAGCTGGAGGTACTGGGGCTGGAGCTGGAACTCTTTCCTGCTCTGCTGATACAGGGGAAGCAGGAGGAGTCTGAGGGGGAGCTTCATTATAGGACTCGTCTTCTTCTGGCTCCCGTCCAACTCTGCTTCCAGCCGCCAACTTGCCCTTCTGGGCCGCCGTAGTCTTCCTCTTCTTCGGCATTACTGAAATCGTAACATAGAATTAAGAAAAGAACAAGGAAACCTGGTAACATAGCTCTACCGCACGATCTAGAAGACAAAGAAGGTCATATTTCCTAAATGCCCTGCAACCTCTTGTCTATAAGTGTGGCGCGCTACACACCCATAAACAGGACTCTACTAGACACGGCTCGTAGACAAACCCCTAGGACCGAACTGCTCTGATACCACTTCTGTCACGACCCAACTAGGGCCGCGACGGGTACCCGATACTTGTACCGAGCACCCCTTATCTATCATCTTACCTATATTACTGAGCGGGCCGTATGAACTATACCATATATTTTTCTTATTTACTAAACGTTAACATTAGGAGCATACTAATAAACATAGGCTAATAAGCTTTACTAGCACAGTATATAGCGACTAGGACCATCAAAAGTACAAAACATCTAACTGTACATATCTGTCTACGAGCCTCTAAACATAGTATACATATACATAGGAAGGGTCGAGTACTGCCGTGCCCGAACATATATACACAAAATAGTACCAAGAACTGAGGCTCCGGGACAACTGGAGCGCTGCCGATAACCGCTGATAGAACTCCTAGAAATCAGGTCCGTCTACCTGCTGACCTGCGCGGCATGAAACGCAGCGTCCACAAGAAGGGACGTCAGTACGAATAGCGTACCGAGTATGTAAGGCATGGAAATTAATACAAACAGGAACATAGATTATGATTACCAATATCATGGGGGTCATAGACATATAATAAGACAAGAAAGTAACCTGTACATAGGACTGCCCTTTCAGGCCGGATACCATGCATGCTTGGCTGTCTTTTGGAAACATTTCTTTTTCATATTCATAGAAAATAGAGCTTATTTCACAGTGTATCATGTCATAGCATATCATAGTATATTATGTAATATCATAGCACCGAACAATGTCGGCCCGCCCACATTGCGCCGAAATACATCGGCTCGCCCATATATATAATTATATCCCGCGTTCGGGTATCCCGCGTCCGGGATGATAAGCCAATTGACCAGGTGGCAGTGAAACATGTTTCCCTTCCCATCCCCATCTATCCCTTCCCCCACCTCATGTTCATATACA
Organism: Lycium barbarum; assembly: GCF_019175385.1. Taxonomy (NCBI): domain Eukaryota; kingdom Viridiplantae; phylum Streptophyta; class Magnoliopsida; order Solanales; family Solanaceae; genus Lycium; species Lycium barbarum. The sequence goes on along the minus strand of NC_083344.1, from coordinate 63,610,400 downwards.
TATCTTATATACATGTGTCATATAAGCATGCAAGAGAGCCCAAAGAAAAATCATGTAGCCATCGGAGTGACGTAAGGTCGGTGACCTCCGATTACATTATGGAACAATCGTGATCGCTTTGTCTCACCTTGAAGGAGCAAGTATTTTGAGGCGAGACTACCAACGGAGAATAGCATTAGAAGTAAACATAGAATGAAATCATAGGCATCATAGACGTTAGTTCATAGGCTTCGAAATCCTTAGAAAATAGTGTCATAGCTAAGAAATAGAAATAAGGATCAAGAACTAGTTTGTCACCTTCGTATTCACATTGAATCCTTTGCTTAGAAATCTTGGTCATGGAATCATTCTGGTCATACTTATCGTAGGCATATTCTCTTTTCTAACATCATCGTTATCGTTATCGTCATAGAACTATTCTCGTTGGAATAGGTATAGTACTTGTCATTTGATAATGGAATAAGGATCAAAGGTTTCTTTTGGATTCAGCTTAAAAGTAAGTCAAGCGGAAGAATAAGGAAAATCCGGGAACAATGGGCACACCTCGGGTCAAATGAGGCGGCGTACCGAATTTACATATGTTACATGTCATGGCGTTACTTGTGAGGGTTTTAGGGTAGTCGGGTCCTATTTATGCGAGTTCTAGAGGTTTAGGAAGTTCTTCCAACATTTTACATAATTTTTAATTCAATTCTACTGAATGACAAAGGGGAAACTTTAGGCGCGGATTCCGGAGGGTAGAGTTATCCCCGAGGCTCATATCCAACATATTACGTCTAAGACATGCCATAGAAGGAAGGGTGAAGCCTTACATACCTCTTTCCGCTCCTTATGCTATTCCAAATTCAAGTTGCAAATCCGCCAAAATCTACAAATTGGTCACATTTACCAACTTTGGTTAGAACATTTGGAATTGGAATCTTAAGCTAATACTTGGCTACCGAAATTTTGGCAGCACTTCCCCTGTAAATACATGATTCCCAAAGATCAACTTAGCCAATTCTCATCAACAACAATCCGGGAATTCAACCCGGCCAAACTATCAATCATAATATCAACAACCATACTAACAATTTCCATACTCAATCCAAGATATATTATAACAACTTAATCAATTTATCACTTCCGTCAAAACCTTCCAACTCCAATAAAAACGATAACAACCTTATAATATATATTCCAACAACACCATACTAATATCATTATCTTCCATACATGTAAGGACATAATTTCAATTTACATAATCTTCCAAGACAAGCCTCCAACTACTAATACTTCACTAAGCTCATTAGGCTTTTATTTGCAACATAAAGTTCACAACACAACAACCAACATACTAAATAAAACTTGCTCACCATTCCTTCATAATTCAACACATATACACGGCTATACATAAAATATACACCACACGGCCACCATTATGCATACACAACTACAACCTTTCCAAAATCATTCAACTTCCATTATCAACATAGCATTCACAACAATAACAACCAAACACTAAACAAAATACTTGGCACATAATTTCCACACACACACATATATCACACGGCCACCACTCCCATGTTCACATTCCTTATGAATTTCATCCACTTTTGTACACTACAACATACATATACATCCATAACATATAAAAGAGTATAAATTCTTACCTCCTTCTTTGATTCTCCAACTTGCTTGAATTTCCAACTTATGAATATGGACTTTTCTTGCTCCAAAGACCACTCCACCTTACTAGGGGCCCTTCAATTGGTAGGAAATGATTTTTGAAGAAAGTTTTGTCAATTTCCTTGGAAATTTTTGCGCTTGGCCGAAATGCCTATGGAGTTTTGCTCCTTCTTTTTTTTTTTTTTTTTTTGCTCTTGAATTCTCTAGAAAGTTATGGAATTAAGATGACTAATTCATCTTTTAATACCATTCATTAATTCTTTATGGGCCTAAGCCCAACCATATGGATGACTAGGTGGTCCATTTAATTTCCAAGCCCATATATTATTTTGGGCTTTCAACTAATGAAAAATTATTTTTCTCCAAATTCCAAATTTGCCCTTCGTCTTCCTCCATAATTCCACGAATCATATTGCGAATTTCCCTTTATGCCCTTGACCTTTCTTAATATTCCTGCTTCTAAATTCTTCATAAGCAACTCATATGCCAAGCAAAACAAAAATAGGGCCTTGCTTGTAGTCTTCCCGCGATTGTCTTGAATTATCCAATTGTACAAAAATGCGGGATATAACAGGAACTAACTCCCACCAAGTTAGTAAGCCATCCACAACCCAAAACTAACAAAAGATAGATTGAATAAGCGGAAATATCATACAAGTCAATTTATAGTCTTAATAAGTTGATATTCATAGAAAACATAATAAAGTGTTTACAAAACCCCAAAATCTAGTGTCAATAGTACAAGAACGGACAAAATAAAAACAAGTTTGAAATGTTGTATAGAAGTAAAAGATAGAATATAACGGGATAGAGGGAAAATTCGGTGCTACGGATCGCCATGTAGCTCACCCTGAACTCTCCGAAATAGCCTCCTCAACGACCAGCTGGATAATCTCACGGACCACTGGTACTAGGCACCTAATCTACACACAAAAAGGGTGCATCAAGTGTAGCGTGAGTATGGAAAACAACGTGTACTCAACAATATCGTCAACCGACCCTAACGAAAACGGAGACGATGGCTGGTCTACGATTACTACTTCCCCATTTAACCGTTATTAGTCCACAATATAAAATAAACAGAATCAATATAACAATCTTCCGTTACAAGCCTAAATAAGCATCTAAGTCCTCAAGTCCATCAGATACCCATGACACATATAAGGTAGTCCAACCTGCAAATTAATAACTCATACAACAAGGAAACCAATAGAAGTCAATAGAATGTGATAATATGCAAAGGTATGCAATGTAAGGCCTTTTCCATCTTCCGGTACACACACGTTTAGACATTGGCGAACAGTGACTCATGGGGGACTCACGAGATCCATATACCAACCTAGAATTTTCGTTCGGGTTCCAAGCCATATTTGGCATCAAATCATAATACTCAGCCTCGTAGGATCCAAATCACAATACTTGGCCTTTAGGCCTACATTACATGTCATATAGTCTATCTGTCTTAAAATATCATCATCACTCCGTCCGGAATCATTTACCATCTAACCTTTCACTAGTACCATCAATGCATATGAGATACCATGAGAAGCATGAATAAAACATGCAACAAGATAGGCAACCAATGCTAGGCAATAAAGAACCAATCTTTAGCTCTTTTCCATTTTTAAATGTGTATCAGGAGTGAGGAGAAACACATGATCACAAACAAGACAGGTAATAAACACATAAGCATGTATATAAGGGACCTCATATCCTAATCACAAACACTATCATTCTACGCTACCAGCTAATGCCTAAAGCATGGCCATCAGACCAGACTATAAAACTGCAAGTGCACAAATACCCGTAACATAATTTGCCGGTATCCGATACAAGTGCTCGTCACCTCACAAGTATCGAACCCCCTTACGTTACCCCGTTTTACCTCTTATTAGTTCCATTTTAACCAACTAAAATGCTTAAGCTAAGGTTTACAGTCTCAACATGCCTAGTAAGAAGTCTGAAAATCACAGCAGAGCTTTGCCCTTTCGTAAAGCCTCCGAACGATCCCAATCTTTTCAAATACAGATTAAGGGTAAGAATACGAGTTAATCGATACCCATATTTCTTTACAGAAAATTTGGGTCTAGATAGTCAACCAAAAACCCCATTCTAAATCCCAAAGGTCAAATCCGTAATTTCGTTGGAAGAACGGGTTCAATATGGTCTAATTTAATAATCTAGGAAGTTGTACGATTTTAATGAAACCCATATAAGCATACTTCAATTCTGAACCCAAAAAGTCACCCAAAATAGGATTCTGAGCCACGAAGGGAAAAATAGGAAATTCGGTCCAAAATCGATTTACCCATGGTTTATAAACCCTATATACTAAAAACTATCTGAATCCAACATCAATTTCATGTTCAAATTAGGAAATTACCATTTCTAACTTAAGGTTCTTATTCACCCAAATCCTCTCCTTAAATCATGATTTCTACCATGGAAGTCTCTACTATTTAATTATATAAATGTAAAAAGGATGATAGAAACTTACCCACTTGATAATCCTTGAAAATCTCCCAATTTCTCTCCAAAATCGAGCTTCTAAAAATAAAATTATGTGTAAATCACGAATTGGGGGTTTTAAGTTTTTGCCCAGTTAACTCTCAATCGCAGGACCCAACCATGCGATCGAGAGGACGCGAAGAAAATAACCATCGTGATCGCGATACACAGAAGATCGAAAGCTCGCGATCGCTCCACTTGGCATCGCGAATCTCGATTAAGGACATCAGCAACAGCTAAAACAAGAAAAATTTCTAAAAGATGTCGTCTTGACCCGGTCAACCCCAAATGCCTTAAAAGTAGTTTTCCAACCAAAATACCAAATTGCCCCCGAGCCCCTTGGGAACCGAACCAACTACTCAACCAAGCTATAATCGACATTCTGGAACTAGTGGAATCAACAAAATTCCAAAAATGATGCATTTACCCCCAATATTGACTTTGGTTAACTCAACACTTATAAACGTCCAAATTTTCCACTTTCTTACCAAAAACACATTCAATTACCTCGGGAATCGCACCACCCATCCCCACAAGTCAAATATACTCTGACGAAGCTAGGGGAAAGGTCAAAAAGGGGAAAGCAGTCAAAATTGCTAAAACAACCTAACGGGTCGTTACATCATCCACCACTTAAACACATATTCGTCCTCGAACATGAAAGAAAAAAGAAGTGCCTGAAGCACTAAAAATCTGGGGATATCTCATCTGCATTGTTACACCTCGGAAATTTCCCGTTAACAAAGGGCACGAAGTATACGATGTCTTGGTAAGTAATAAATAACATTTGATGATTCTAAATGAGATTTCAAAGACATTCGAGGTAGGAGACGAAAGTTGTTAAGGAAAGCAAGGTATAAGTTGTGTGTTGGGCAAGATTTACGAGTATCGAATTAATGATGGCTTAATGATGTCTTGGAGAAGATTTATAATGTCCCTTATATTGGTAATGAGGTGTTAAACAAGTGTCAAGAAGGTTCCATAAGGATTGGAGGTCAAACGAGTCAACGAGAACGAACTTCGGAAAGCCGGGCATTATACGGCCCAACATACTGGCCGTATGTTAGGCCGTATGTTGTGACCAGAATGGGTCCTTCACTGGACCAGATCTACAGCCATACATACGACCAGTATGTTGGTCCGTAGAATCTGGTCGGGACAGCTTTTAAAATTTATATAAGGGACCAATCTCATTCCATTTATTTCATTCTTTCACTCCACACTTCAAGAACACTCTAGAGAACTCTCTACTTTTCATCCACAAGAACCCCAAGAGAATTTGATGATCAACTCCATCAAACCAACAAAATCAAGTGTATGAAACTCATTGACGTTCATCCAAGCCAAGAAATTCCACTGGAAGTGAATTAGGGTTTTGGTGTAAGAGGAGTATTTCCGCTCAAGGATTATTCCTACACTATCTAAGGTAAGTTTTATGATCTTTCCATTTTGTTTAAGGTAATGAGAGGTTGAAAGACTTATATTATGAAAGGAGATAGAAAATGGGTCACAAAGATGAGAATAATGAGATTTTGAGTAGTAGTTTGGAATGGGTCATGAATATTGATATGTTGTGATTGTAAGTATGCTATAAGTGACATTTAGAACATGGGATAAGTATTATATGTGAGAAAACGCAATAGTGAACTATGACCTATTCTGGAGGAATTGAAGTGAAATTGTGAAATGTGGATAATGGAGATGAATGATGATTGTTGCTTATAATATTGTGAATGTTGTTATGGATGTTTGGGAGTTGATATGTAATATGAGGAAAGTTGTATAAACAAAGGAAATGATGCTCAATTTTCTCAAGCATTAGTAAGCACGTTCATATAATTGACTAGCTAATGTTGATGCGAATTCCCTTGAAGGTAGAGACGTGAGCGTTGAAGGAGAACGATCAAGCGATAGAATAGCTAAGAAAAAAGGTATGTAAGGCTAGTCCTTTATTTCTAAGGCATGACTCCATGGCATGAATTCTCCTATATTTCCATGACTTTCCTACACACCGGAAATTACGAGTCTATGATTATAAAGAGCTTTCATAAGATAAAGAAAAGAGATACGATGCAAGTATGATAATGATAACCATGAGTTGATCCTAAAAGTTCTAAAGTTCATGATATGCTAATTCCATAAAGTTCTTGCTATGAATACGATATGATGTTTCTGCGATCTAATTACCCTATTTACGATCCATTGAGGTTGCTCGTTGTGTTACACTCACCTTAAAATGTTAGTTCCTTCAAGGTGATATATGATGAATATGATCACTCCATAATGTAATCGGGGGTTCTCGACTTTATGTCACCTCGAGATTGTTATAGATTGTCTATAAGCTCTAATGCATGTCCTATGACCAATGCTCCAAAAAATTACGAGTCTATGTTCAAAGAGGGTTTCATATGAGATAAAGGTAAGAGATATGCAATAGATACGATAATGGTAATGATGAGCCTAAGTTTAGAGATTATAAAGCCTATCATACGATATTTTTATGAAGTTCATGCTACGAATATGATATGATTTTCATAGATTGTCTTTAAATTCAAATGCATGCTCTATGAAAAGTTATGATAAGCTTATGAGATGTATGTGATGATAAAATATTTCCGTAGTGATGGAAATGATGATGATGAGATATACCGAGCCTTGTTATGGCTGGGTACGGAAGACATGTATGTGATACTGTCGAGCCACTACGTGGCTGAATACGGATATTGTCGAGCCACTACGTGGTTGAATACGGATATTGTCGAGCCACTACGTGGCTGAATATGGATAATGTTTAGTGTGTATGAGCAGATACGGTACTATGATATGTATATGTATGTGCATTCCGCGACCCTTAAGAAAAGGTAAAGTAAGCATGACAAACATCTCAAAAAGGTATTTGATCTTTTATTTTATGCCGCCCTTCACGTTTACTTATGTTACTACTCATGCTTTACATACTCAGTATATATTTCGTACTGACGTCCTTTTCTTTGGACGCTGTGTTCATGCCCACAGGTAGACAGGGAGGTGACCCAGATGCCTAGGAGTTACTCAGCAGGCTTACAGAAGCACTCCATTACTTCGGAGGTGCTATGTTGAATTGTTATTTTGTGTATATATTTGGGCACGATGGGGTCTTGCCCCGTCTTTATGTTAGTACTCCAGTAGAGGCTCGTAGAAACGTATGTGTGGGTAGTATGGTCTCACGATGTCCTTATTGTATGTATATTATTTTGATAGCTGAAGGGCTTACGTACATAAAGGTAATTATGTTTCAAGTGAAAAATGGTTTTCCTATGATTTGAGTATAAGATTAATGAATGAACGCTTGATGTGGACGATAGGTAATGGTACGAGCGGTGCTCGGTGGTTAGCCCCGGGTACCCGTCATGGCTTCTAGTCGGGTCGTGACAAAAGTGCTCTGATTCCACTTTTGTCACGACCCAACCCTGTGGGCCATGACTAGTGCCCGAGCTGGACACTCGTATACGTACCTGTTAAATATGGACAAACTGATTCTTAAGAACAATAACTCCAAAGGTTCATAATGTCATCATATATATATATATATATATATCCAGATAACCTGTCTCCTGAGGAGTTGCCACTAATCAAAACATAATATGGTACGCAAGCCGACAAGACTGCCATTACATGTCAATATGATACGCAAGCTGACAAGGCGGCCACTACATATCATTGCCATACGCAAGCCGACAAGGCTGCCACTACATATCAATACCATACGCAAGCCAACAAGGCTGCCACTACAGATATGTCTACAGACCTCTAAGAGTATCGATAGTGAAATATGACGGGACAGGGCCCCGCCGTACCCCTGGATAAACATATATATATATATATATATACATCAAAAGATCTGTACCAAGAGTCTAGGCTCCGGAACAATGGAGCTCTCCCAGACAGCTGAGTAGAAATCCTAAGCTGGAGGATCACCAAATCGAGTATCTGTACCTGCGGGCATGAAACGCAGCCCCCCGAAGAAAGGGGGTCAGTACGAGATATGTACTGTGTATATAAAACATGGAATACAATAAAGAGGATCATGACTGAAATAGAGATCACAAGAGACAAGTATGACATTCAAAATACCAATACACTTGCCTTATGAAATACAAATCATGCATATCCATATCATATATCATACCCGGCCCATTATGGGAGTCGGTGAATAAAGTCATCACATACCATCCTTGACGCCATAACCACATCATCATATCATATATATATATATATATATATACCGTATCCCGGCCCTCTAGTGAGGGACTCGGTGAACAATGAAGTGAAACTATGCACGAAAACGTACCCCGGCCCGGGACTCGGTGAAAGATACATTGAGGTATGCACGAGCAGAGTAGTGAGCAATCACATGCAAACTAAATCATATCTGAGACTCAATAGAATAATCAAAATGAACTATCATTTGAAAATCAAGACAATAGTCATATCAAGTACCTTTCAAATATCACTATGGATTATATCAAAATAGGACGTCTGGAATCATAGACACGTAATAAGACATAATAAAATAAGTTCTGGGAATCAAGAACATTAGCCATCCTAGTGTCTCTAAGAATAGGAGCTTCTTTGGAGTCATATGCACGTCGTCTGTTTGTCTTATAAAGATCATGCCAAAAAGAAGGAAGGGTTAGCTTTACATACCTGTCGTAGATCAATCGTAACCAAGCTTACTTCGTCGCTCCTTTAGCCTATTTAATATGAGAGTAACACTATTGTTAATAAACTATGACTCCCCAAACTTATAAATTTACAACCAATCACTTATGGGAATCACTTCTTAGTTCATACTTCTTGATTAGTATTTTGATTAGTTAAGAACTTAACGGAAATCGGGCAGCATTTCCTCTAAATAACTCTCCTAACCCGAACTTCCAATTAATATCCGACTAGCACAGCAACACTAAAAACAATGATACCAACAATTTCATATCAAACTAGAATTAAATCCATTCTTAAATCACTTTCAAAACAGCCCAATATACATTCGTATACCAATGCTTGTATACATTTCTTTATTTTCGTATATCCATAGTATAACGGCAACAAAAATAACAACAACTAAAACTACAACCAATCCCACGATATTCCAGCCCACAAAACAATTTATAACAACCTCCAAACAGCCCACATGATAACAATAACAATTTATCCGATTTCCCGCAATTAATTTCGTAGTTCCCGTCTCTCCATTTAATTATGACCTGGACGAATTTAAATATATCTAGTAGAGGAGAATTATTACCTGATATTCCAAGAAATAATCTTCCTCCACCTTACTTCACTTCGAAGAAATCCAAGATTCAACAACACGACAAAACGGAACAACAAGATTGAAGCGGTGAGCGAAACCCGTAACGAAATTAACTAATGTTGCTGCTATGATTTTTGCTGGGTTCGTTGCTGCCTTAATGAATTTGCTTAGAACGTTAGAGCATATAGTAAGGTTCTATATCCGGTAAGTTGCTGAATTAATATGCAGTACGTTTTCATGTTTTCCATAATACCACTTGTGAGAATAGTGACAATGTTCAACAATTAATAAGCTAACATGATTTATACGTGTCCCACTTGAGAATTCATATACTTTGACTCATCAATTACTTATGACACCTAATGGCCTCCTTTGGTCCACCCACTGCCACTTGGCAAAACCCTCCACATAATATTTTTATTGGACCAATTACACACATAATTAATTTCTTGGTCCCAATCCACTTATACACATAATTAATTTCTTGATCTCAATTCACTTAAATAGTAATCATTTTTGATATACTTCATATACCCATTACCATGACCATGTAATATAACACTAGCCATAGCCTCATTTGCCACACGTAAAATATTATTTTCGATCATTGTCATCACACTTTTTCGTCTTAAATAATTTTGGGGCTTCATTCCTTGTATACACCGAGCTCTTGATTTTCATCCTTGGATATGATCGAATTCTCCGGGCTCGGGTAAATTTCTCATGTTGGACGGTTCACTTTCCTAGTCCAAAAATACGAAATATCATAGCTTGGATCGTATTTCACTCAAATAAATTTTAAACCTCGACGAAACTTATTTTATCCGATTCATTTGACTTCTAATCCTTCAAATACATCTGTACCATCACTCTAACCACCTATGAGATTGAGGGATAACCTCACTTCCGTTACTGATGTCATTTAACTCGCACACTTTCCAACGCCTGAAAACACGGGATGTAACATCCTTCCCCCCTTTAGAACATTCGTCTTCGAATGTTAAACTAGTCTTGTATAGGTAAATTGGTTATGGTGATCTTATGACGAATCAATTACTCTTCTATCATGTTGTGCCTTTCCTTGCTTAACTTAATACCATTCTCCACCTGACCTCAGTTAATATTGAATCTCCAAAGAAAGTGGTCACAACTTAGCTACTTCCATAATTGACTGCAACTTACTATATCCATCTATACTCAAAGCTTAAGTCGAGTTTTTCTTGTTGTGGGGTCATCTTTCCAGTAACACTGTAGAATAGGAGCTGTCTTTCCTTTGGGTATGTTTACCATCGCATATTGGTTCCTCCTGTTCTCTCTTCTCATTCTTATAGATCTACTTCCACTCTTTATGTAGGTCGCATAGTCCACATCGTACCTCCTTCTTGAAGTTATCATTTTAATCCTCTGACATGCATTATCTATAATATTCCCTTTGAATAGTTGAACACGAGTTTCCTTCTTAGTAATGACTCTCGGTTGCAATACTCCCTTGACACCTCAGGAATATGCTTCCAAGAGATATAAGTGAGTTATTCTCCGAATATGATCCTCCTTGATATTTGAACCCGTCGGTCTTTTCTCTTGCGCAATTAGTCTAGACAGCTTTTGTCCTGATCGTTACTTCTTCCCATAACCTTATTTGTATAGTCATTAATTCTATACCCGCATTATTAAATCAACCATGTGAATCATTTATTACATACTGATACCATGTCATCTCTTGACCTCTCGTGATTACATAATAATCAGGAACGTTTTTCTAATCTTTAGAATCCTCTTCGGGTGTCTCTTCTCGCTTCACTTATATCTGTTCAAAGGTTAAAATACATGATGATCTTAAGGGGTTTTAAATCCCATGTTAATCAAGTCTCATAATGAATCTCTCGAGAGCACTCTTTTGAGGTAAATACTTGTATCACATCGTGAGTGAACACTTATATAGGTAGTTCTCCCTATATCACCCCTATCATCACATTGAGGTAATACCCCTCTCCTATCATATGACCATTTTTCAAATTTGTTTCACATTTTGCATCACTTTACGAAGTGCTATCTTGAACTTTCCGTCCCTCTTTTGTCCTCCGGTCCATACCTCTTACCATTTCATTCTTACGTCAATGCTTGTCGTATCACCACATAATGTCGAAGGTCAATTTCCCTTCGTTGCTCAATATCTATAACTATCTTACCATAGGATAGATGCCTTTGTCATAGTGTTCTTTGCCACAAATTCATTGAGACCCATAGGTCATCTTACGCATTAGCCCCTTTTTTGTAATATAGCTCATAACTAATCCTTCTGTTACAACCCAAACTTAAGGTGCCCGTCCTTTTGTTCGTTCCCTTTAAATTCACTGTCTTCTAGTAACTAGCTCGTTCTGATCGTTTCGCTTAACCATTTCACAATTTCCCTTAATCCAACCTATAACCCTTTAGGCATATTATGTCATGTCGTTTCTTGTCATACTCCTTTCCCTTCCTTTATTCACCCTTTGATTTTCTCATATCCTACTGTAGGAGATTTTTCTATCCCTTCCCTTTGCTACTGTCACGACCCAACCCCGTGGGCCGCGACTGGTGCCCTACTTAGGCACCCCAAACAGACTCACAAACCAGATCGTCATATTAAGACTCATTCAGACTTAACATATGTTGTTCGAACTGAAAACTAATAGCAGACGTCACACAAACATTGATCGAACACTTATCTTAAGCGGTCGCCTGTGCAGAACAGTCATATCAAAATCAGAAAGGTGGCGGAATATACATCGCCCAAATGCACACACACACGTACGAACGCATGGGCCGTCTTGGCCATAGTAGCATACGGGCCGCTTAAGAACGCAAAACAGATCCACATACAAACACACCGGACCCACGACCCACAAATATGACTACAGGCCTCTAAAACAAAACAGAACATGCGAACATATGACGGGACAGGGCCCCGCCGTACCCACACAACCACAAATGTACAGAACACATGCACAACAAAAGGTATGTACCAAAAGTTAAGCTCCGGATCAAGGGGAGCCCTCCAAAATAGCAGAATAGGTAGCCTAAACCGGAGGATCACCCAAACGAGCTTCTGTACCTGCGGGCATGAAACGCAGCCCCCCGAAAAACAGGGGAGGGGGTCAGTACGGGAGAAGTACTGAGTATGTAAAGCAGAAGGTACAGAAATCACAATCATAACTGGAGTCAGAAGGAACAAACACAAACGTCAAAGTAGCAAATCAAACCTGTACGGAAGATAAATGTACAAATGCAAATAAAAATCATGTATAGGGCTTAGGAACGTGGTCACCCCCGACGCTGGTGCCACAACACATCATACTCCAGAAGTTTTTCAAATCTCCGTACAGTCTCCAGACAAATCGTATCACAGACTTATCACATCATCAGAACATATCAAATGCCATATCACATCATAACTCCATAGACGGTAACCGGCCCTATGGCGAGGCCTCGGAAACCGTAACACATCATACTTCCGAATATGGTATAGCGCGCACGATCACAAAGCCGGCCTGGGTACCGACGAACGAAATCATAGTGAATGGCACGAATGGAGTAGTGCAGAGACCATATGCATCTTAAAAGTAATTTACAGGACTCGACACATAATTACATATAGGCATATACCGACGCCAGAAGGCTCGGAGTAGGGGTCAGGTCGATCAAAAATGATATATAGAAGTTACGAATTTCCAAACTGCAAAACCCTTGAAAAACAATTCACAGGTCATTTTCCGAAAATCTAGTATCGTTCATAATACAAAACGTTCAATAACGATATAGGAAATTTCAAACGAACCTTTGAGTCATAGGCAAACGATTACTTTTCATATCGGACGGGAATGAGTCAAACAAATCCAATAAGGGAAGCCTCGGGGCTTGCGGGCCCACCTCGAGTCAAATCGAGGCGGCGGACACAAATCACAGACTTTAGGCTCCATAAAGCCATCTACGAAGGTTTCGGAGAGATTCAGACACCGTAGCAAAAGTTATGGAGGTTTGAACATTCTTTCAATCAAATATAAGGAATATGCTTCAATTGCGCTGAATGAATAGTGGCCAAAATTAAACTTGGATTTCCAAGAACAGAATTATCCCTGAGGGTCCGATCTTAACCTAGTATAACTAGGACATGCCAAAAGAAGGAAAGGTAAGCTTTACATACCTGGATTGCGTCTTACGCTCGTCAAATCTCAATTCCCGTTTCGTCCAAAAACTGCAAATGGTCACTTTTACCAGTTACTATTCATGAAAGTTAACATTTTAACCTTTGGGTTATACTTGGCTACCGAAATTTCGGCAGCACTTCCCCTATACATTTGACACCCCGAGAATTTAACTCGGCTCAACACAACCAACAACAACATCAACAATTTTTCATAATTCACAATAAGACATAATATAACACCATTAGTCTACTTTCCAATGTAATGCCATAATTCTTCCAACACTTCCAAATCAATGCCAACTTACATCATTCTTTCCATTAAGTCACTACTTTTCCAATTTTTCCTAACCTTCAACATACAAGTTCGTTATACACTTCCATCTTCCAAATTCATCAACAATAATCATAATTTGCCTCTTGATACATTCATTTTCCATTTTTACATAAATCATAACAAAGTTGCATATTCTCTTACAACAACTTAATAACCATTTTTCCAAGACAATAAAGATTGTTATCTTGCCATTCACTTCACCATAACACACTTAGCATACAAACAAGATCAAATTCATATTCCATACCCAACATAGCACCACACGGCCACTTCCTACATTCTCCAATTTTCACTAATTCATTCCACTTTCATTTCTAACACAATTTCCATCATACTACAACTAAATTACATCATGAATTCAAGCCATCTTAAACATACAATTCATGCATAAATTCGGCCACCATGAACACCATCCCAACACACAAAGTTTCCAAGTTTTTCATTCATTCACACATACTACAACATACATACATATATCTTATGGCATGAAAATGGAAAAATCATTACCTTTCTTCAAGTTCTTCACTTGGAGGTTAAAATTGTCTTCTTGCCACAATACTTATACCAACTTGTAGAAGGCCTTGAGTTTAGCACTAATCTCACAACCAAAGAATTTTTGAACCAAAGATTTGGGCTCCAAATTTTTTTCTTTCTTTTCTTTCTCTTTCTCCTCTCAAACCCGAAATGCTCCCTTTCTTTGTTTGTTCTTGTTCCTTTTTCTTGAAGCTTCCTTACACTTATCCATTATATGGACTTATCACATAATAAAAATTAATAATTCCATGGGCCAAGGCCTACATGGCCGGTTGGGCCCCTTAAAATTGGGCCTCACTTCACCTTTTTTTTTTTAGCCCAAAATGGTTGGCTAATTATTGTAATTCATAAGGCAAATTTCCAAAATTCCAATTTTGCCCTTGGCCTCCTTTCGTAAATTCCAAACTGTTGTAATCATAACCTACACCTTCATACCAAGTAAAGTTCAATTGTGGCCTTATTCATCACCAGTCCATTTATCTTGAATTTTTCGAATAAACAAAAATGTCGGATGTAACAGCTACTTATGAGTCGCAATATCATTAGCGCACAACTCTATTTCCAAATCTTAACCTTTAATCTAGTATAGCATTGCTATCCTTTATAATATCCCTTAAGTTACTCGTTACCATTTCCTTATCGTACTCTTTCTTTTATAAGCACCTACCTTTTAATGTCATATCATTCAGGATTTTTATAAATAATTCTCAACACTGTCTCAAATATCATCCTCACTTCCATCCGTTTATTGCTGGCTTTCAGATCTTACTAACTTGTTTTAGCAAGGGATCTCACTTGAATTTTAAGTATCCATATCAAATATATTGTAGTGTCAATTGGTTCCATCTTACATTTGTATTTCTCTCCTGCTTCCCCCCTTAAGGGTGTACTTATACCATTATCTGTTTATATTCTGCTCTATGTCCCTATTTCCAATCTCATATTCACCTGATCCCCCCCCCCCCCCCCCCCCTTTTTTTTTTCTAACTCACTTGGTATACTGTATCATATTCATGTCTTTTCTTTATAATTTATAACTTTGATTATCCACGTACGAAACCTTAACAAAATCATAAAGCGATGAGAACTTTTCTATATATAATACAAAATCTCATCTGACCATCTGTACTCGAGTAATGCAACCCATGTAGCAACCCATCCAAGGCCACTTTCCACTTACTCCAATCAGTAATTAATTAGTACTTATAGTCGTTCCACATTCTCAATTAGGTAGCACTTATATTCCGATGATAAGTGTCCAAAGTTCTCTTGTAATATCATCTTTATCCCAACCTATATCATCTGTTCCCTTTAATAAATTTACAATACATTATTTGTTCCTCAGGCCTACAGTCCTTGTCCTTTGAGGATTCCACTATTTCCGAGGTGAAGTTATATACGCGTAGCACTTCTTTATGCCTTATGCTCTTTTACCCTTGTTGTGTACCCAACACTGTCTTCTTACTTACTCAAAATCATAGCAAGTTCATCTTAATGACAGTCTTATCTTATCACCTTGTCATCGTACTACACCTTTAAGTTCATAGCTATATATTTCCCTTTTGTTCTATACTCGTACTCAATTAATCACGTCTATCTTAGGTGTTTCCTTTAGAATTCCCTTACCACGCCTCCAGTCTATGTCCATCTTTTATTCTGTACACGAGGGATCTTATGCTATCTCTATATCCTTCGGAAAACACTACTTCTACATAACCCCTTTTCTCATTTTCAAAACGTATTCTGTTCATCCTTGTTTGTTCTTATCATACCCGTCATTATCTAGCACTCATTCTACCTCATTTCTCATCTTTCTGTAGTTTGATCTTTCACAATTCCATCACTTATATTACTCGTGTTCTCAGCTATACATGTCATAACCTGTTACTACACTGCTATCTCGCTTTCTTCCTTCTTATTTCCTTCTTTCAATTAACTCCTTCTTTTCTTGTGCTCGCTTTCATTTTCGTTATCACATAATCTCTATACTGAACTTTCCCTATAGGACTTTATAAGTCTTTCTTAATCGTTCTATACCTTGCCTTTCCATTTCACATTTGCCTTTATACTTTAGTCGCATAGATCACGTCATATCTTTTAGTCATTTCCTCACTAGGCTTCACTCATTTTCATAACAATCCTTATTATGTTCACATAATATCTTATTCGTAATCAATCCTATACACTTCTTAACCTTATTCACAATCCTTACTATAGTTTAATTACACTCTGCGGAGTAGGCGTACTTACCTTTTTTCCCTTCCTGATCAATCTTATCCTTAATATCTCACAAGCTGTCTTATCAATACATTCATATTCGTCACAATTCTTCCTCCTCCGTACTCTTGTCTCAATCATACTATTACTCCTTTTAACTATAAACTCGCCGTAATTTATCCTTGTTTGTCAATTCAATCGATACCTCAATATAACACTCTATTAAGATTTGCCAGCCTTTTCTAAGTCATTTCTTAGTATTACAAGCCCTTCCTAATTATCCTAGAATTTCTTTTTACCATATCGATATCGACCTCCCAATTACTATTACTATCAATTCAACAGTTAACTTTATTTCTCGAAGTCAGACTTACAACTTGGTCAAATCCTATCATTACTGTTAACACGACCTTTCAAGACATATTACGAACTTATATCTCATTCCCTTTTTATTTCTAGGAATATTTCGGCAGAGTTTCCTCTCTATTTCTCACTATCCCAAAACCTGCACGCAGGAAATACCAATACTGCCACGCGGGGCCAACACACACACACACACACACACATATATATATATATATAGCATATCATAGCCACACAGGGCTCCCAATACCAACAACAGTATGTAAATGATGAACTTACCTCGTATGTCCAACTCAAACCGTACCCGTTATTCTTTCTTATTCATTTTCCCTTCCAATCTTTAACTGTAGGTTTCAATCATACCTGTAACATTCACACCATATCTGACATATATTCTGCTTACCATTACTGATTCCTTCAGCTTCGTCTATGCGCACCTTATAGCTGAACTTATCAACAAACAATATATATACATTCAATCCATTTTATTACTATACTTACAATAACTTACCTTGATGATGACCAGTTTGTCATTCTGTATATACAATTTCTGATAATGTAACCTCAATGAAATATTAGCCTCTGTAACTCCCAGTAGCATTATTTACTTCACTTGTCGACACCACTCTCCTGCTGAAATCAAAGGTCAGTATATAAGGGATATCATTTCCTATCTCTTGGCTCTATCGCACGATCTAGAGTAAGAAGGAAAGATAACATCCTAAATGTCCTGTAGCTTCCTGTTTATAAATGTGGTGCACAACACACAGATAAACAAGACTCTACTAGACACGGTCTGTAAACACTCCGAGGATGAATTGCTCTGATACCACTTTTGTCACGACCCAACCTCGTGGGCCATGACTAGTGCCCGAGCTGGACACTCGTATACGTACCCGTTAAATATGGACAAACTGATTCTTAAGAACAATATGGAAACTTGCAAAAGAACTCCAAAGGTTCATAATGTCATCATATATATATATATATTCAGATAACCTGTCTCCTGAGGAGTTTCCACTAATCAAAACATAATATGGTACGCAAGCCGACAAGGCTGCCATTACATGTCAATATGATACGCAAGCCGACAAGGCTGCCACTACATATCAATGCCATACGCAAGCCGACAAGGCTGCCACTACATATCAATACCATACGTAAGCCGACAAGGCTTCCACTACAGACGAACAAATCCATTGCACATCATATAGACACAGCTGAACAAAACTTATACACAACCCACACATATGTCTACAGACCTCTAAGAGTATCGATAGTTAAATATGACGGGACAGGGCCCCACCATACCCCTGGATAAACATATATATATATACATCAAAAGATCTGTACCAAGAGTCTAGGCTCCGGAACAATGGAGCTCTCCAAGACAGCTGAGTAGAAATCCTAAGCTGGAGGATCACCAATTCGAGTATCTGTACCTGTGGGCATGAAACGCAGCCCCCCGAAGAAAGGGGGTCAGTACGAGATATGTACTGAGTATATAAAGCATGGAATACAATAAAGAGGATCATGACTGAAATAGAGATCACAGGAGACAAGTATGACATTCAAAATACCAATACACTTGCCTTATGAAATACAAATCATGCATATCCATATCATATATCATACCCGGCCCATTATGGGAGTCGGTGAATAAAGTCATCACATACCATCCTTGGCGCCATAACCACATCATCATATATATATATATATATATATATATATGTATGTATATATATACCGTATCCCGGCCCTCTAGTGAGGGACTCGGTGAACAATGCAGTGAAACTGTGCACGAAAACGTACCCCGGCCCGGGACTCGGTGAAAGATACATTGAGGTATGCACGAGCAGAGTAGTGAGCAATCATATGAAAACTAAATCATATCTGAGACTCAATAGAATAATCAAAATGAACTATCATTTGAAAATCAAGCAAATAGTCATATCAAGTACCCTTCGAATGTCACTATGTATTATATCAAAATAGGAGGTCTGGAATCATAGACACGCAATAAGACATAATAAAATAAGTTCTAGGAATCAAGAACATTAGCCATCCTAGTGTCTCTAAGAATAGGAGCTTCTTTGGAGTCATATGCACGTCGTCTGTTTGTCTTATAAAGATCATGCCAAAAAGAAGGAAGGGTTAGCTTTACATACCTGTCGTAGATCAATCGTAACCAAGCTTACTTCGTCGCTCCTTTAGCCTATTTAATATGAGAGTAACACTATTGTTAATAAACTATGACTCCCCAAACTTATAAATTTACAACCAATCACTTATGGGAATCACTTCTTAGTTCATACTTCTTGATTAGTATTTTGATTAGTTAAGAACTTAACGGAAATCGGGCAGCATTTCCTCTATATAACTCGCCTAGCCCTAACTTCCAATTAATCTCCGACTAGCCCAGCAACACTAACAACAACGATACCAACAATTTCATATCAAACTAGAATTAAATCCATTCTTAAATCACTTTCAAAACAGCCCAATATACATTCGTATACCAATGCTTGTATACACTTCTTTATTTTCGCATATCCATAGTATAACGGCAACAAAAATAACAACAACTAAAACTACAACCAATCCCATGATATTCCATCCCACAAAACAATTTATAACAACCACCAAACGGCCCACATGATAACAATAACAATTTATCCGATTTCCCGCAATTAATTTTGTAGTTCCCATCTCTCCATTTAACTATGACCTGGACGAATTTAAATATATCTAGTAGAGGAGAATTTTTACCTTATATTCCATGAACTAATCTTCCTCCACCTTACTTCACTTCGAAGAAAGCCAAGATTCAACAACACGACAAAACGGAACAACAAGATTGAAGCGGTGAGCGAAACCCGTAACGAAATTAACTAATGTTGCTGCTCCGATTTTTGCTGGGTTCGTTGCTGCCTTAATGAATTTTCTTAGAACGTTAGAGCATACAGTAAGGTTCTATATCTGGTAAGTTGCTGAATTAATATGCAGTACGTTTTCATGTTTTCCATAATACCACTTGTGAGAATAGTGACAATGTTCAACAATTAATAAGCTAACATGATTTATACGTGTCCCACTTGAGAATTCATATACTTTAACTCATCAATTACTTATGACACCTAATGGCCTCCTTTGTTCCACCCACTGCCACTTGGCAAAACCCTCCACATAATATTTTTATTGGACCAATTACACACATAATTAATTTCTTGGTCCCAATCCACTTATACACATAATTAATTTCTTGATCTCAATTCACTTAAATAGTAATCATTTTTGATATACTTAATATACCCATTACCATGACCATGTAATATAACACTAGTCCATAGCCTCATTTGCCACACGTAAAATATTATTTTCGATCATTGTCATCACACTTTTTCGTCTTAAATAATTTTGGGGCTTCATTCCTTGTATACACCGAGCTCTTGATTTTCATCCTTGGATATGATCTAATTCTCCGAGCTTGGGTAAATTGCTCATGTTGGACGGTTCACTTTCCTAGTCCAAAAATACGAAATATCATAGCTTGGACCGTATTTCACTCAAATAAATTTTATACCTCGACGAAACTTATTTTATTCGATTCATTTGACTTCTAATCCTTCGAATACATCTGTACCATCACTTTAACCACCTATGAGATTGAGGGATAACCTCACTTCTGTTACTAATGTCATTTAACTCGCACACTTTCCAACGCCTGAAAACACGGGATGTAACAAGTTCAGTCCTAGGAAGTGTCTACGAGCCGTGTCTAGTAGAGTCTTGTTTATGGTGTGTTGCGTGCCACACTAATAAATAGGAGGCTACAGGGCATTTAGGAAAAATGACCATTCTTCTTCTTACTAGATCGTGGTATAGAGCTATGTTATAAGATTATCTCCTCCCTAATAGTGTCCTATGATTTCAGAAATGCCGCCAAAGGGAAAAGCTACAGCCACCCAGAAGGGAAAGACTACGATGAAAAGGTGGGTAGAAAGAAAGCTACTAATGAATGTAGAAGAGGGTGAATCACATAATGAGGCTACATCTAATACTTCTCCTACCTCACCTATTATAGAAGAACAAGAAGGGGCTTCAGCTCCAGCTCCTATGTCTCCAGTTCCTCCATCGGCTACTTCGAGTCATCAAGTGACCGAGGCTATCCACTTATTGACACAGTTAGTTGCCGCCCAGGCACAGCGGCAGGGTTCGGGTTCAAGTGACAGGGCTGTTAGTACTAGAGCCCGTGATTTCATGAGTTTGAATCCTCTGGAGTTTTTCGGGTCAAAGCCGGATGAAGACCCTCAAGGTTTTGTTGATGAAATGTTGAGAACATTGAAGATTATTCATGCCTCCGAAACCGAATCTGTAGAGTTAACATCTTATAGACTCCGGGATGTGGCGGTCTTATGGTATAATAATTGGATATCATCAAGAAAAGAGAATGCGCCTCCTCCGGTTTGGCAAGAATTTGTATATGCCTTCATCCGCCACTATTTGCCACCCGAGGTCTGCCGAGCTAGAGCGGATAGGTTCTTAAATTTGAAACAAGGAAATATGAGTGCCCGGGAGTATATCCTTCAGTTTAATTCATTGGCTAGATATTCTCCAACCATGGTGGCCGACATAGGAGATAGGGTGCACAGGTTTGTGAGGGGCTTAGGGCCACATTTATTTAAAGATTGTTCATACATCCTTGAGGACAGTATTGATCCACCACATGTAATCTTCATGAAATACCTTTTAAAGTGCTACCGATGAGACTTAGAAAAAAAAATGGATTGTAAGGATGATGGTACTCAAGTTTTAAGGAAGTAAGTTATGAAGAGTAGAACTTCTAAGATAGTAGTTGCTGAATGATAAAGAAAAGATAGGGTCAGTTAGAAAAAGTAAGAGAGTGACGTACGCTACCGAGTAAGTTAGTTATTAATGAAAGCTTCCTTATCGTGTAGACTATATTGTCAATATGTTTTATAAAGATGTGAGTGTAAAGAAAATATATGAGACATGAGTTATAGCACTTTAGAAGTTTACCGTTACAGGATTATTGAGATAGTAGTACAAGGCTGCATAATTAACGAAGGAAATGAGAGATGTCCTAGAGGAATTAACTGTATGGTAGAAAGGGAATGGAAAAGGTATAGGCAAATATAAAAATGCATCCTTAATTGACGAGATAAACTTGTAGTTTAAGAGAGACCTGCCTAAAGAAAGAGTGTTCAGGTAATGGAGAAGAGAGAGGATATTAATAACCAGACAAATTTGTTTTAGAAAATAGAGTTGGGTACTAAATACTACTACGGTGATGAATGGGAATACGAATGACAGGAAGGGGGTAGTGAAGAGGCCAACAAGGAAGTAGTAAAGAAGGATTGAATAGGGAGATACTTGAAGGAAATAATGAACTAAGACGGGAGGATAAGTGGAATAGCAGCCGTAAGTTAATTGAAATGAGGATAAACTATTTGAAAGCATACGAAAGTTTGACGACAGTGACCCTCGGTATCACATTGTTGAGATGCAAAAATTCTTTTTGAAAGGGTCATGAAAATTATTAAGAGATTTCCTGAGAATAGACGCAAGGTGATTTAGAGAGCTCAGTTAACTTATCTCCAGAATTGAAATTAGTAAATTCGGACTCTCATATGTTTATAAATTGCAAGTGCACTGATAATTTCCCATAGTTGTGCTGAGTAATGATATTACAAGACAGTTATCATACGAGAAATTCCTACTGCCCTGCCAAATAGCCCCAGGTTGTGAGTTACGAACTAGAAATGTAAGCTTGATAAAGGTATTATAAAAGAATGCGAAGATGAAAGAGACCCCCTGAAAAAAGAAAAAAAAATAAGATATGCAGTTACGTACCCGTACTTATTTTAGCCCCCGGAAGAGATCCATGGTGAAACATCGAGATTATGAGGTATGTATGTTTTCTTTTTATGCATATGGATCGTGTATGGCCAACTTATATTGCTATTGTGTTGTGGACCTGTGAGGAAATGTTATTGTGGGCTGTTGTGATAGAATGGTAGTGCCATATTACAGGAGAAACTCTGGCGAAATTTTCGTAGAATTCCTGAGTGCTTAACATTCGAGGACGAATGTTCCAAAAGAGGGGGAGAATGTTACACCTCAAAAAATTTCCGTTAACATACAATGGATAGACTAACAAAGGGCACGAAGTATACGATGTCTTGGTAAGTAATAAATAACATTTGCTGATTCTAAATGAGATTTCAAAGACATTCGAGGTAGGAGGCGGAAGTTGTTAAGGAAAGCAAGGTATAGGTTGTGTGTTGGGCAAGATTTACGAGTATCGAATTAATGATGACTTAATTATGTCTTGGATAAGAGTTATAATGTCCCTTAGATTGGTAATGAGGTGTTAAACAAGTGTCAAGAATGTTCCATAAGGATTGGAGGTCAAACGAGTCGACGAGAATGAACTTCGGAAAGCTGGGCATTATACGGCCCAACATACTGGCCGTATGTTAGGCCGTATGTTGTGACCAGAATGGGTCCTTCACTGGACCAGATATACGGCCATACATACGGCCAGTATAATTTATACGGCCAGTATGTTGGTCCGTAGAATCTGGTCGGGACAACTTTTAAAATTTATATAAGGGACCAATCTCATTCCATTTATTTCATTCTTTCTCTCCACACTTCAAGAACACTCTAGAGAACTCTCTACTCTTCATCCACGAGAACCCCAAGAGAATTTGATGATCAACTCCATCAAACCAACAAAATCAAGTGTATGAAACTCATTGAAGTTCATCCAAGCCAAGAAATTCCACTGGAAGTGAACTAGGGTTTTGGTGTAAGCGGAGTATTTCTGCTCAAGGCTTATTCCTACACTATATAAGGTAAGTTTTATGATATTTCCATGTTGTTTAAGGTAATGAGAGGTTGAAAGACTTATATTATGAAAGGAGATAGAAAATGGGTTACAAAGATGACAATAATGAGATTTTGAGTAGTAGTTTGGAATGGGTCATGAATATTGATATGTTGTGATTGTAAGTATGCTATAAGTGACATTTAGAACATGGGATAAGTATTATATGTGAGAAAACGCAATAGTGAACTACGACCTATTCTGGAGGAATTGAAGTGAAATTGTGAAATGTGGATAATGTAGATGAATGATGATTGTTGCTTATAATATTGTGAATGTTGTTATGGATGTTTGGGATTTGATATGTAATATGAGGAACGTTGTATAAACAAAGGAAATGATGCTCAATTTTCTCAAGCATTAGTAAGCACGTTCATATAATTGATTAGCTAATGTTGATGCGAATTTCCTTGAAGGTAGAGACGCGAGCGTTGAAGGAGAACGATCAAGCGATAGAATAGCTAAGCAAAAAGGTATGTAAGGCTAGTCCTTTATTTCTAAGGCATGACTCCATGGCATGAATTCTCCTATATTTCCATGACTTTCCTACACACCGGAAATTACCAGTCTATGATTATAAAGAGCTTTCATAAGATAAAGAAAAGAGATACGATGCAAGTATGATAATGATAACCATGAGTTGATCCTAAAAGTTCCAAAGTTCATGATATGCTAATTCCATAAAGTTCTTGCTATGAATACGATATGATGTTTCTGCGATCTAATTACCCTATTTATGATCCCTTGAGGTTGCTCGTTGTGTTACACTCACCTTAAAATGTTAGTTCCTTCAAGGTGAGATATGATGAATATGATCACTCCATAATGTAATCGGGGGTTCTCGACTTCATGTCACCTCGAGATTGTTATAGATTGTCTATAAGCTCTAATGCATGTCCTATGACCAATGTTCCAAAAAATTACCAGTCTATGTTCAAAGGGAGTTTCATATGAGATAAAGGTAAGAGATATGCAATAGATACGATAATGGTGATGATGAGCCTAAGTTTAGAGATTATAAAACCTATCATACGATATTTTTGTGAAGTTCATGCTACGAATATGATATGATTTTCATAGATTGTCTTTAAATTCAAATGCATGCTTTATGAAAAGTTATGATAAGCTTATGAGATGTATGTGATGATACAAGATTTCCGTAGTGATGGCAATGATGATGATGAGATATACCGAGCCTTGTTATGGCCGGGTACGGAAGACATGTATGTGATACTGTCGAGCCACTACGTGGCTGAATACGGATATTGTCGAGCCACTACGTGGTTGAATACGGATATAGTCGAGCCACTACGTGGCCGAATACGGATAATGTTTAGTGTGTATGAGCAGATACGGTACTATGATATGCATATGTATGTGCATTCCGCGACCCTTAAGAAAAGGTAAAGTAAGCATGACAAACATCTCAAAAAGGTATTTGATCTTTTATTTTATGCTGCCCTTCACGTTTACTTATGTTACTACTCATGCTTTACATACTCAATACATATTTCGTACTGACGTTCTTTCTTTGGACGTTGTGTTCATGCTCACAGGTAGACAGGGAGGTGACCCAGATTCCTAGGAGTTACTCAGCAGGCTTACTGAAGCACTCCATTACTTCGGAGGTGCTATGTTGAATTGTTATTTTATGTATATATTTGGGCACGATGGGGTCCTACTCCGTCTTTATGTTAGTACTCCACTAGACGCTCATAGAAACGTATGTGTGGGTAGTATGGTCTCACGATGTCCTTATTGTATGTATATTGTTTTGATAGCTGAAGGGCTTACGTACATAAAGGTAATTATGTTTCAAGTGAAAAATGGTTTTCCTGTGATTTGAGTATAAGATTAATGAATGAACGCTTGATGTGTACGATGGGTAATGGTACGAGAGGTGCTCGGTGGTTAGCCCCAGGTACCCGTCATGGCCCCTAGTCGGGTCATGACATGCATACCTGACTCGGTCTCTTGGGTAGCCTCCTCAACCGGATGATGTCTCCACTGAACTTTAACTGAATCAATTTCCTTAGACGTTAACTTCCGGATCTGTCTATCCGAAATAGCAACTGGCTCCTTCTCAAAAGTCAGATTCTGATCAAGCAACACCGAATCCTACTGAATTACATGAGAACCAGAATGATACTTCTTGAGCATGGAAATATGGAACACAGGGTGAACACCGGCTCACCAACCATGAACTCTAAGTCACGAACTTTTCGGTTCGCATAACTCTTCTGTCTACTCTGAGCTGTAAGTAGCCTCTCCTGAATCAACTTGACCTTGTCTAGAGAATCATGAAGCATTTATGTACCCCAAGGCCTAACCTCAAAAGCATTGAACCGACCAACCGGAGAATGACACCACCTACCATACAATGCCTCAAATGGTGCCATCTTTATGCTGGACTGATAACTGTTGTTGTAAGCAAACTCTGCCAAAGGCAATAAATGATCCCAATGGCCACCAAAATCGATCACACAGGCCCATAACATATCCTCACGACCTGAATGGTACGCTCGTACTGTCCATCAGTCTTATTACAACCTCATAATAAATTTTTACGTCGTTTGTGTCGTAAGTAAACTAACGTAATCCCAGAGAGGTCATGGAACTCATATAAGGTTAAGAATGACCTTTAACAAGTGTTAAGTAAGTATTTAAAGGTTTCGGGGTCAAGTGAATTGAAGGAATTAAGTTTGTGAAAAATCGGGAAAAACTTGGTGAAATTCTAGACAAGATTTTGGTCCAACTTTAGGGAGGTATATCTTTTAGCATATGAGGAATTATGGAATGCACAACCCATGTAAATTCAATTTCAGATAGTCTTCTTTAAATGCAACTGGCATATCGTAAATCTGAGAAGTAAGGGATCATATACGGCCCGTACAAAAATGTACGTCCTGTACCTCATTTTCAAAAAGTTGACAGAATGTTGGATTTTTTAGGGTTCAAGTACGTGATCCAAGTATGGGACGTGCATGGAAGTACGCCCGTACATGGAAGGCGTACAATAGAGCCGGTGGAAATGTTTTAAGTATTTAAATTCGATCCTAATCATTTTTCATCTCATTTTTCATTACCAACAAACCCTAAACACTCTCTAGAACCCTCCCTAACCTATTCCAAATAAACTCAAGATAAATCAAGGATTAAAAGTGAGAATCAAGTGCTAAAGGTTTTCAAAATATTGTTGAAGCTTGTTTCTCCTTCTTGTAGAAGCTTTAGAGGATACTTCAAGGTGAAGTAATCTTGGAATTGAAGTGCTTTTGAGTTCTTGAGGTAAGATTACATCTTATTTCCATGTTTAGAGTTTATATGATGATTATGTTAGGTTTGGAGGGAGAGAAGTTTGAGGAAAGGTTAAAAAATGAACTTGAGTTTATGTTGAGATGTAATCTAACTTGAGTTATGTTGCTAATGTGGTTTTAAGCAAAAAATCTTGTTGTATGGATTGTAACCGATGTTGAGATTGATTTGGGGTTGTTATACTTGGTATAATTGGAATAAGGAAGTGTAAAAATGTCGTATACAAAACGTATAATGGGTTGTTCTTTGGTATATCTCTAGATGTTGATAATATAAGTTTAACGATTGATAAGGTGCACCCTATGATCCTATGTTTTGATAATTGACAAACTGATGGGAACCGACAAGAGACCTGATCTGCGATCTGTTTTGAATATACTGCGTGCACTCAGTGGCACAACTTTAAACAGTTGTATATCTGGACCGTACAACAGCAGTGCTGCAGCACATGCCTCGGGTCAAACCTTTGGATGAGAAGTCTCCATCACATCCCACATGTGTGTTTCCCAATATATATCAACATGTCCCAACACATTTTGTAACACTTGGAAAACCTAAGACCACTGTAAAAAGTGTAACCATCACAAGATTCCCAAGTGTTCAACTAACACAGCTGAGAACAAACTGAGGGACCAGATGCTAAATCTAAAGATATCCAAGTCTCTTAGTTTGTCTTAAGCTTTGTTTTATTCGTACTTAAATTGTAAACCTACTCCTCTTGTTTGAGAAGCTGTTTGTAGGTATTTAAAAGTCTTACAGTCAACTTGTTGGAAGTGTGTTTCCACAAGCTCTTGAGTGGTATATTAGGCTTGGATTAGTCTAAGTGTATTAGTGTCCTTTGCTAGAGTTAGCTAAGTGGAGTTGCTTGCAATCGGATTATTGTAAGGGTTGAGGGACTATGTGAGTTAGTTCCTAGATTACATAAGCGTTATTGTAAAGGTGAGGGTTATGAAAGTTAATTCCTAACTTACAATAGGTTGTAATCTGAAGTTGCTCGGTTAGTGGAGTTGAAATCCTACTGGGGTAGGTCGTGGTTTTTAATCCCTTGAGCAAGGAGTTTTCTACGGTAAAATCTTGTGTCCTTTACTTACTGCACTGTACAAGGGAACTGATAGACAACCAGGTCCCTTCATATTCAGTTTGGTAAATGCAAGGCCTCTATCAGTTGGTATCAGAGCAGGCCCTTTCTAAAATCCTAACACCTAGAAAGGATCCTCAGTCTAATGGCTGCTCTACCAAACTCAGAAGAAGGACACTCGATGACAACACCGCCATGGGAAAATGATGAATCCAAGATGGAACATTTCACCCGCAAGTTTCAAAGGATGATTAGAAGGGACAAAAGATCCAGCAAAAAGAACTCCATTCCCAAGCAAGCATACGATGAATATGAGTCAATCGTCTCACTCATGGCCAAGTCAGATCCACATGGTGAAGATGAGAATGTCAAGAATGAAACAGATGGAGGGGGTCAAAAATGGTACATGGACAGCGGCTGCTCAAAGCACATGACTGGTGAAAGGGATAGCTTTCTCTATCTCAAATATTTTCAAGGTAGGAGTGTATCCTTTGGAAACGGTAAAAAGGGGTACATTCTTGGTGTAGACAAAGTCGGGAGGACACTTGCTCATGCCGTAGAAAATGTATACTTCGTAAATGGTCTGAAGTATAGCCTGTTAATCGTGTCTCAAATCTGTGACAGAGGAAATGAAGTCAAGTTCCCCTCTTGCTTCTACATAGTCACAAATCTCATAACTGGTGAAGTGGTTCTGGTTGCCAAGAGATTCAAAAATGTGTATGTCACAGACTTTGGCTCCCAAGATAGAAGTGATTTGACCTGTCTGAGTGCGATTAAGGACGATCCTGAGCTCTGACATAGACAATTGGGGCATGCGAGTTTTTTTTAATTAAAAAAAATTGCTGTGAAAGACCTGGTTCATGGACTACCAAAGGCAAAGTTTAAGGATCACAATACTTGTGATGCTTGTATAAGAGGGAAGCAGGCGAGATCTTCTTTTAAACCCAAGAAATAAATAAATACCTCGAGGCCCTTTGAACTTCTTCATATGGATCTCTGTGGACCAATAAGAATACCCAGCAGTGGACGAAAGAAATATATCTTTGTAATCATTGATGACTACTCTATGTTCACCTGGACCTTGTTCTTGAAAAGCAAAAAGGAAATATTTCCTGTATTTCACGCCTTCGTTAAGCAGATCCAAGTAATGCTTGGGATCCTTATCGCGAGTATTAGATCTGATCATGGGAGTGAATTTGATAATGTTCAGTTCGATTATTTCTGTATTGAAATTGGCATCAGTCACAATTTCTTTGCCCCTAGAATACCGCAACAAAATGGTGTTGTGGAGCGAAAAAATAGAACTCTTGAAGATACGGTAAGAATAATGTTAATAGCTAGTAGGGTGTCCAAAAGTTTCTAGACTGAAGCTGTGAACACTTCTTGTCATGTAATAAATAGATGCATTATCAGGTCTTTACTTGAAAAAACTCCATACGTGTTGTTAAATGGAAGACAGCCCAAGTTGACTTACTTAAGAGCTTTTGGGTGCAAATGCTTTGTACTCAACAACAGTAAGGAAGTTCTGGGAAAGTTTGATGCAAAAGTGATGAGGGTATGTTCCTCGGGTACTCTTCTCATAGCAAAGCATACAAAGTCTACAACAAAAGGACACAAACTGAGGAGGAAAGTGTGTATGTAATTTTCAATGAGTCTAGCTTGCAAGGGGTTATCAGGGTTCCACATGATGAAGAGGAAGATGGAGTTTTCCCAAAAGTTCCAGATGAAGACATTGAAATCTCCAATGGGAAGACTGAGCTAATGAATCAAATCAAACCTGTCGATGAAGAAAATGTTGATGATTCTCCAGAGGAACCTGCCTCTTAGATCACTACCCTAGAGGTTGTGCATAGAGTGACAGATGCTGTATCAGGAACTCCAGAAGCTGATCAAGGAAGTGGTGGAAATGTATCAATGGATGCTAACAACGGATCCAACAATGAAGAAACTGGTCCGTCTACTCCTGTTGTTTAAACATCCACTTGGAAGCTCAGAGGATCTCACCCCCTTCACAATGTAGTTACTCTTCTAAACTCAAGCCTTCAAACCAGATCTAAGGCAAGATACCTGTTTACCTTTTCAGCGTTTCTATCTCAAATTGAGCCTAATAACATCAAAGAAGCCTTAAAGGATGCCGACTGGATAGATACTATGCAAGAAGAGCTTCGTCAATTTGAAAGCAATAAAGTATGGAACCTCATCCCTCGACCATCAGATAGAACTGTGATAGGCACCAGGTGGGTGTTTTGTAACAAGCTTGATGACCTTAGGAATACCACCAGAAACAAGGCAAGACTGGTAGTTCATGGCTACAATCAAGAAGAAGGAACAGACTATGATGAGACGTTTTCTCTCGTGGATAGAATGGAGGCAATCGGGATTCTTATAGCTTTTGCATCACATATGGAATTCAACCTGTTCCAAATGGATGTCAAGAGTGCCTTTCTGAATGGGTATTTAAAGGAAGAAGTGTTTGTTAAGCAACCTCCTGGCTTCGAAAATCATGAACATCAAGAACATGTGTTCAAACTTGACAAAGCTTTATATTGTGATTTGTGACCATCGTACTATGGTTGATTTACATGAGTTAAAAATGGTGGACTTTGATGTTATCATGGGCATAGATTGGTTGGCTTCTTGCTCTGCAATGTTTATTATAGAATGAAAATGGTTCACTTCCAGTTTCCGAGAGAACCAGTTTTAGAATGGAAACGAAATACTGTGTCCCCGAAAGGTAGGTTTATTTCCTATCTCAAGGCGAGGAAAATGATCGCAAAATGTTGTATTTACTATCTAGTTTGGGTTCAAGATGTAGAAGCTGAATCGCCAACTCTTCAGTCTGTCCCAGTGGTGAATGAGTTTCCAGATGTATTCCCGGAAGAGCTTCCCGGGAGATTGATTTTGCTATTGATGTGCTACCGGACACAAAACCCATATCCATTCCTCCTTGCAGGGTGGCTCCCGTGGAGTTAAAAGAGTTGAAGGAACAATTGAAGGACTTGCTTGAAAAAGGTTTTATTTGGCCTAGCTCTTCCCCGTGGGGAGCACCCGTGTTGTTTGAGCGAAAGAAAGATGGCTCCTTGCGAATGTGCATTGACTATCGGCAGCTAAATAAGGTGACAATCAAGAATAAATATCCGCTTTCGAGGATTGATGATTTATTTGACCAATTGCAAGGTGCCAAATGGTTTTCAAAGATAGATTTGAGATTTAGGTATCATCAAATGCGAGTTAGGGAGAAAGACATTCCTAAGATAGCCTTCAGAACTAGATACGACCATTTTGAGTTCCGGGTAATGTCATTCGGGCTAACTAATGCACCGACAGTATTTATGGATTTGATGAACAATGTGCTCAGGCCCTTCCTAGATTTATTTGTGATTGTGTTCATCGATGGTATCCTGGTATATTCTAGGTCCGAGGCAGAACATGCAGATCATTTGCGTACCGTTCTTAAAGTTCTTCAAACTCGAGAGTTATTTGCCAAATTTTCTAAGTGTGAATTTTTGTTGAACTCAGTGACCTTTTTGGGGCATATTATTTCAGCCGATGGTATTCGGGTAGATACCCAAAAGATTGAGGCGGTGAAGACTTGGCCAAGGCCCACAACACATATGGAGGTTTGTAGTTTCTGGGCTTAGCAAGTTATTACAGGAGATTTGTAGAGGGCTTTTCTTCTATTTCTGCACCACTCACGAAGCTGACCCAGAAATCAGCCAAATTTCAATGGACAGATGCTTGTGAACGTAGTTTCCAAGAGCTAAAGGATAGATTAAATTCCGGCCCAGTCCTAACACCTCCAGAGAGATCGGAAGGTTATGTTGTCTATTGTGATGCTTCAGGCGGTGGGTTAGGCTGTGTGTAGATGCAACATGGTAAGGTGATTGCGTATGCTTCAAGACAGTTGCGAAAACATGAGAAACATTATCCGACCCATGATCTTGAATTGGCTGCAGTAATTCATGCATTGAATATGTGGAGACATTATTTGTATGGCGTCCACGTTGATATTTATACAGATCATAAGAGCCTTCAGTATATCTTCAAGCAGAAAGAACTGAATTTACGGCAACGACGATGGTTGCTATTCCTGAAGAAGAGAAGAAGAAGTCTGTTGATTGTACAAGTGTATGTCGATGACATTATCTTTGGAGCCACAAATGATTCACTGTGTGAGGACTTTGCAAAGCTTATGGGAAGTTAATTCGAGATGAGCATGATGGGTGAGCTAAACTTCTTTCTTGGTTTGCAAGTAAAGCAGACCCCAAAAGGTGCTATGATCAATCAAGAGAGGTACATTAAGGAGTTGCTCAAACGTTTTGAAATGGAGAATGCCAAGCCTATCGACACTCTGATAGTACTGCCACTCGACTTGATATGGATGAATCTGGTGATCCAGTAAATGAGACAATGTACAGGGGTATCATAGGATCTCTTTTCTATCTAATATCCAGCAGGCCTGATATAGTATTTAGTGTCAGATTATGTGCTAGATTTCAGTCAAGTCCTAAGGAATCTCACTTAAAGGCTGCCAAAAGAATTATGAGATATCTCAAGGGAATGCCAGACCTTGTCCTTTATTATCCCACAGGAGACAGCTTTGAATTGGTTAGTTATGTAGATGATGACTATGCTAGTTACTTGGTCGACAGAAAAAGCACATCTAGAATGGCTCATTTTAGATCATGTCTGATATCTTGGGGTACGAAGAAACATAACTCAGTTGCTCTTTCAACTATCGAAGCCGAATATGTTGCTGCTACTTCTTGTTGTGCTTAACTGTTGTGGATCAAGCAATAACTTGAAGACTTCGGTGTTCTCATTGACTGTGTTCCTTAGCTATGTGACAATACAAGTGCACTCAACATGGCAAAGAATCCAGTTCATCATAAACGAACCAAACACATCGATATCAGACATCACTTTCTAAGAGATAATGTTGAAAAAGGTCTGATACGTGTGGAGTTCTGCAAGACAGAGGACCAAGTGGCTGACATCTTCATAAAAGCATTGAGTAGGGAGCATTTTGAAAGAAATCGTTTGGAGCTGGGCTTGATCAAGCCTAACTAAGCCTCCAAAATATTTTTAGCTATATAGAGGGGAGAGATGCAATGCAATCAAGTGTTTTTCAACAACATCTAACTTATTTTTACACTGTTACGGGTGTACACACATAGTAATATTGGAAGGCAAAGTTGGCGTATGAGACAATGCACATTTCAGAGTTTTTGCCAAAATCTATCATAAAACAGCCCAGAGACCTGGTATCTAAGGCTCAGGTTAGTAGTCTACTCAATGATTGTATAAATCTTGAAATTGTTACAAGTGCCAAGTTATCCACGTACCATCGTACTCAACTACCGAAATATTCCCATTAATACGTGCCTCTTGTTTCTCTCTTTTCCTACTAATATGAAACCGTGCTGAATTCCTCCCTGTCTCTCCTTCTTTACAAGTCGCCCCTAACAACTTCTATGGCTCAATCCTCGAATCTCACCAAGAACAATATGTCTACCCTCTCCTCAAAGCCTCAAATCACTGGCTCCTCTCGAATCCGCAAAAGTCACACTTTCAGAAAATTCGTAGCCTCCCTGACTGCCTCCAGCTCAATCAACCCAAATAGTGAAACGATAGATCAAACTGCATCTCAAAGTAATTGACTCTCAAACAAAGAAATAGACAACTCATCTGCACAGTCAGATGGGTGTATCTCTAAACAGGGGATGAGTGAATCAGATATACTACAAAGTCAAGCTGAAGTTCTGGTTATCAGGGCAAAAACCTTGCAAGCTATGAGAAATGATGAAAGTGTTGTTAGTGGCATGGAGTCTAAGGTTGCCGTCTTATCGAAGGATTCAATCTAGGGACTCAGTCCACCTGCAAGGGAATCTAAATCTTCAATTGGTTTTGTACTGAATGAGGCGATTGAAGTTTCCACATGTGGTGATGTTGCGGTAAGTGCTCTTGAGTGAGAACAACCTTAGAAAAGGCAACCGAAGGTAAATTTGACTAAGGAAGGAAGCACCTTGTGCGCTGCCAAAACACGAATTACCAGACCTTGTTCCTCACGGAGAAGAACAAGTCGCAGTCACAAGGCACGTGCACGGAAAAGAATAGGTCGCAATCACAGGGCACGTGCACGGAAAAGAATAGGTCGCAGTCACAGGGCACGTGCACCAGGACTCATTGCCAAATGTGAGAGAATGACCTTACAAGGAATGTTGGTGTCATCCCAACGAGCTTAGAGTCTCTTAAAATTCAAAAACTTGCAAAGGCTAAAAGGTCACAAGATTCAGGTCTCTCTAGTGCTTCGGAAATTGCCTGCGCTGAAATTGCTTGCCTATAAGCTATGAATGCAATACTCCAACAAAATATTGAAATTCTTCGTGATCAGATGATGCAAGATTAGTGCACCAGTAGTGAGCGCATTGACTGGCTTTTACAGACCTTTGTTCCCTTATTTTCTTCTCTTGCTTCTTCCTAAGTCAATTTCTATTCTCGTACCTTTCTACACTCCTTTTGTTAGCATATGGATTGGTTTTAAGGAAATTTCATTTTTCTACATTACATTGTTTGGATGCTAATCTTCCTTGTATTCTCATTTGGCTATTACTCTGTTTTGTGCGTTGTCATTTGCCCTATTATACCTAAATTATCTGTGTTGTGTTGCTCGAGTGGCTCTGAGTTTATGCTACTGAACTTCTTGATTTTCTTATGTTAGCTCGACTTTTTTCGATGACGCCAAAAGGGGGAAGAATGGAATGATAAGAAGGACAAAGAAAGGAAGAAGACAAATAAACAGGGGGAAGAAATGTGAGATCTGATACGCAGGGGGAACCAAAATATCAGGAAGAAAAGGATCATCAGATCTGGTCTTCAGGGGGAACAAGTGGGATCTAGTCTTCAGGAAGAATTTTGTCTCTAAGTTTTTCATCATCAAAAAGGAGGAAATTGATAAGGTGCACCCTATGATCCTATATTTTGATAATTGACAAACTGATGGGAACTGACAAGAGACTGGTCTGTGATCTGTTTTGAATATACCGCTCACACTCAGTGGCACAGCTTTAAATAACTATAAAGCTAGACCGTACAACAGCAGTTCTGCAGCCCATGCCTCAGGTCAAAACTTTGGATGAGAAGTCTCCATCACATCCCACATGTTCCCCAATATATATTCAATATGTCCCAACTGTTACACCTTGTAGGTTTCTACATTAAGATTCGTCGTACGTTAGCTGTCTTAATTTTGGACACCGGGATTTGTTTCAAGGATATATGAGGTTGGAAATGTCTAACTTGTGTTTATGAGTGTTTAAATTTATGTTTGGTGAGTTACGGAAGGATTGAAGAACAAGTGAATTAAGGAAAGTAAGTTTGTTGGAACTTTGGAGAAAGGATGGGCAAGGTTTCGTATGATAATTTTGGTCTAATTTTAGAAAGGAATATCTCCCAGTATATCAGGAGTTTGAGGTGAAACAAAAGTCCAAATTGAAGTTCAGAAAGTCTAGTTTCCAACGCAACAAACCGCGCGTCGATCCGACATCGGGATCAAACGTTATGAGAATTTCAAGACGGACTGCCAGAGCAGGGGTTAACTCTGCGCGAACGCGCCTGGGAGTGGCACGATCGCACAGAGGAGAACTGAGAAAGTCAGTGCCAACGCGCCCCAAGGCTATGCGAACACGCAAAGTAATTTTAAAGTCAGTGACAATCAACTTCAACACTCTATATAAGGGCCAAAACCCTCATATTTTCACCCAAATATTTTACCAAAATCTTAGCAACATATAGGGGTGTGTGTGTCATAAAATTGAGGGATTGGAGTGATTTCGAGTGGCGGAGTATTAATCGAGATTCGGGTGACATATAGTGGCAACTATAGTATCGTTTTGCAGTGGATCTTGGCTTGAATTCAAGGTGAATATTTAAGATATTGCTGTTCTAGTAAGAACAAGGTATGAATCTCTCCTTATTGATATTGATTTAGGTTTACTTACGAAGATAGAGCTATTAAATAGCCGTATAATAAATTAGTTCATTGAGAAATCGGGTAAACATAGTGTGGGATGTTTTATGAAGAATATTGGTATTGAGAATGATGTTGTTGATGTTAGTGTTGTTGTTGTTATTGTTGATTGTTGGTATTGTGATTTCGGGCTAGGGATATAAATAGGGGAGATACTGCTCGAATTTCGGCAGATTCTAAAAGGATTTAATTTGAAGGCTTAAGACAAGCATCTGACGATAAGCCTAACAATAGTATGAATTCTCTTGAATGTAGATTTACGAGCTTGGGAGGATAAGCGTTAAGTAGTTAAGGAGACCAAAAAGGTATGTTAAGGCTAATCCCTTTTTTTCTAAAGACATGATTCTTTTCTTATGAACCCATACATGACTTCCATAATATCCTTATTCCCAAAAAGCTAGAAATTC
The DNA here is from genome assembly GCF_019175385.1 of Lycium barbarum. Taxonomy (NCBI): domain Eukaryota; kingdom Viridiplantae; phylum Streptophyta; class Magnoliopsida; order Solanales; family Solanaceae; genus Lycium; species Lycium barbarum. The sequence goes on along the minus strand of NC_083344.1, from coordinate 63,573,555 downwards.
ATGATTCTTAAAGTTCTTATGATGCTAAAGACAAATGTTTTCCATGATGAGAATGATGATGATGATGATCCCATTTCTGGAGACTCCAAAGCTTATGGTTTTGATGCTATTATGAGACTATTGAGCTTATTTCATGATTTTCTTGATTTTATTCATTGTCGTTCATCTCACCTTATGATAGTTGTTCCTTCAAGGTGAGATATAGCGATGCTGATGATTCCATAATGATACGTCAGAGGCTGCCGACCTTACGTTACTCCGATAGAGTAGAAATGTTTAATTGGGCTCTCATGCATGCTATATGTATTTATATATATAATGCCGAGACTTAATGGCCGGGTAAGATACTATATATATATATATATATATATATATATATATATATATATATATAAAATACCGAGTCTATATGGCCGGGTACGATATCTATTACGTGCATACCACTGCAGTTGGGTACGAATATTACCGAGCCTTACTATGGCCGGGTACGGATAATACCGAGTCTATATGGTCCGGTACGGTATTGTATAGGTATGTATGTGGGTATATAAATGTCTCTTCTAGAGAAAGGTTAAGTAGGCACGACGAATGTCTTAAGAGGTATCACAAGCTATAAACGGTTCTTTTATCTTATGCTATTCTTCATGCTTTTATCATGTTCCTATTCATGCCTTACATACTCAGTACGTTTTTTGTACTGATGTCCTTTTATTTGTGGACGCTGCATTTATGCCCGCAGGAAAGCAGAGAGACATATCAGATCCTTAAAAGCTTCATCAGCGGAGTTTTAGGAGCGCTCCATTTGCTTTAGAGCTGCAGTCTATTGGTATTACTCATTTGTGTATATACTTGGGTATGGCGGAGTCCCGCCCCATCCTTATGAATTCCTGTATTCTATATAGAGGCTCGTAGACAGATGTATGTAGCTAGATGTCCCATAACCTTAACAGTTCATACTGTTGTATAATATTTTGACAGCCTTGCCAGCTTGTGACGATGGGCATAGTTATTGATGATTATATAGAGATGTGCTGTTATCTTGTGATATATGCCTTACAGATGATGATACCCATGAGCTATCTTTGTGGTCCACCTAGAAATGATTATGAGATGTATGTTCAGAGGTGCTCGGTAGGTTAGCTCCAGGTGCCCGTCATGGCCCTCTGGTTGGGCCGTGACCCCAACCTATTATGTAACACTTGGAAAACCTAAAACCACTGTAAAAAGTGTAGCCGTCACAAGATTCCCAAGTGTTCAACTAACAGAGCTGAGAACAATCTGAAGGACCAGATGCTAACTCTAAAGATATCCAAGTCTCTTAGTTTGTCTTAAGCTTTGTTTCATTTGTACTTAAATTGTAAACCAACTCCTCTTGTTTGAGAAGCTGTTTGTAGGTATTTAAAAGTCTCAAAGTCAGCTTGTTGGAAGTGTGTTTCCACAAGCTCTTGAGTGGTACATTAGGCTTGGATTTGTCTAAGTGTAGTAGTGTCCTTAGCTAGAGTTAGCTAAGTGGAGTTGCTTGCAATCGGATTATTGCAAGGGTTGAGGGACTATGTGAGTTAGTTCCTAGATTACATAAGCGTTATTGTAAGGGTGAGGGGTTATGGGAGTTAATTCCTAACTTACAATAGGTTGTAATCTAAAGTTACTTGGTTAGTGGAGTTGAAATCCTACTGGGGTAGGTCATGGTTTTTAATCCCTTGAGCAAGGATTTTTCCATGGTAAAATCTTGTGTCCTTTACTTACTGCACTGTACAAGGGAACTGATAGACGACCAGGTCCCTTCATATTCTATTTGGTAAACGCAAGGCCTCTATCAAAGAGCATATGAGGTTGTTGTGTTGATTGTTGGCTATTGGATGTGTTGTGGTGATTAACAAATAGGGGAAATGATGCCCGTTTCACTTTAGAATCGAGTTATCATTTGATATACGTGATATACTAGTACCATCTAAGCTTACAAATGCCTTCCTTTGCTATAGGATTGGTGCTCTAGTTGTGATAAGCTCGTTATGTGATGTCTTGGACGACTTGAGGTATGTTAAGGCTAACTTTCCTTTTTTGGCATGAACCTTATGAATAAACGTAAACGTAATGCTACTCCATAATGACTCTATTCCAGTAGCTAGGGATGTTCCATGTTGATTCATGTTCTAGAATGTTGTTTTCAGTAAGTCCTTCTACAAATTCAGTATGATTCATAGAGTCTCTTGTTGATGAAAATGCTATCTGATAACGATATTCGGGGAAGTATCGACCTTACATCACTCCGACAGATTCAGGATGTATTCTTATCATATTCTTGCATTGCATTTCATTTTTATATATATCTATATATATATATATATATATATATATATATATATATATATATATATATATATATATATATATATATATGACCCCTCAGGCGTTATATATGCATAAATTATGTATTATATATATGGGGTATGGGGAAGGTGACGACATTATATACGCACTACCACCTGATCAATTGGTCACATGATGATGATTATGATGCCCACAGAGGCTGATAAAATACGATGGGATGCCCACAAAGGCTTGACAGGCGTTATATACGCATATATATGTTTGACCCTTATGCATGCATGCACATTATTTATGCATATCATTGGCCCACAGAGGCAGTCCAGACGTACAGGTTGCATTCATTTTATCCTATGCACTTTTATGTCTCTTCATGTTACTCCCATGCCTTACATTCTCAATACTTTGTCTGTACTAACTCCCCTTTTGCCTAGGGGACGCTGCGTTTCATGCCCGCAGGTTCAGGTAGACAGGGTGATGATCCTCCATTGTAGGTTGTTGTTCAGCTGATATTGGAGCACTCCTCTTGTCCTGAAGTTGTTGTTGTGTTTTTGGTACGTTACACTTTTGAGTGCATACGGGTATGGCGGGGCCTTGTCCCGACCTTATTATGTCATACACTCCAGTAGAAGCTTGTAGACAGTCATGGGTTAGTTAGATGTTGTAATGCCCCTTCGACCTATATTTTTGTTGTATAATATTTCATGATGGCCTTGTCGGCTTGCACAATTTTTGTCCAGCATAGTCATATAGTATGTCTATTTGGGCTCATCTCCTTTTCAGCACATTTCTCTGATGATCTTGCAGAATTTTATCTATCGACCCTTAAGGTCCACTTTTGTTTATGATTATGATATGAAAGTATGATTAGTGATGCTCGGCAGGTAGGGCCCGGGTGCCCTTCATGGCCCTCCAGTTTGGGTAGTGACAAGTCTGAGGGTGAAATGTTGTATTAAGCTCAACTCTAGTACCCAACTCCTTCTGCATGGTTCGCCAGAAGTGAGAAGTAAACTGAGTGCCTCGATCTGAAATGATAGAAATAGGCACACCGTCCAAATGAACTATCTCTCGAATGTAGATCCTGGCCAACTTCTCTGAATTATAGGTAGTCTAAACTGGTATGAAATGAGCCGACTTAGTCAAATGTTCCATAATGACCCAAATAGCATCAAATTTTCCCAAAGTCCGTGGTAACCCTACCACAAAGTCCATAACAATCCTCTCCCATTTCCACTCAGGTATAGGCATCCGGTAACTACCGACAAGGTCGTTAGAAGCGTTTTGACCATTTTACCCCTGTCAGTTCATTTCCGAGACTAGAAGCGAGTCTAGTAAGAACTTAAAGATTTAGAATTTTAAAGCAAAGGCTTGTGATAGTATTTTGCGCACTTGTTTGAAAACTTGTTTTATTTCTTTTGGGGTTGACTTAGTGAATTAGAACTCCGATGGAGATTCTGAGGCCACGAGTGAGTCCGTAGTGAATTTTTACACATGTGTGAATGTCTGGTTTGTGGGTGTAAGGCCTCGGATTGATGTCCATATTTTGGGTGGAGACTTGGTGAAAAACTAGAGTTTCTGGTTCTGATGCGTCTGCTGCAGTGGACGGGGTCCGCTATAGCGAGTCCGTCATTGCGGGGCGCAAGTCCCCACCGTGAGGATTAGGAGTTAATGAGGTCCGCCGTAGGGGTGGGTCAGACTGCTACAGCGAGACCGTTGCGGCGAACATAGTTACCACTGCAGCGGTCGACGGGTGGCAGAAACCCACTTTTCTATTGATAATTTCGAGTCATTGGTTCCATAACTCCAAAAATAGTTTCCAAGAGTGAAAGAGGCGAATATTCTGCAGCTTTGGTGGATTCTCCTTGAGGGTAAGTCTTAACCATTACTTGTTCCTTTACCTTCATTGTTTAAATTTCCATGGTTAGTTTTAAGGTCCATTAATGGTGGGTGAAAGCTCTAGAACCCTAAATTCATGAAACCCTTATTGGAAAGTATGGAATATGGTTTATACTACTGTTTATATTATCTAGAAGTGTAGGTTATGACCTTCTAGGATGGGAATTTCATAATCATTGTGAAAATTATACATTGAGACTTAGGGCTTCACCCAAATTAGGGGTTTTACCTAAAATCTGATTTGAAGGGTCTAAAGTGATTAGAAACCTTTAAATTGGAGGATTATGATTGTTGGGACTGAGGGTAGGATAAATTCACCCTTAACTTCTGGTTTCGCCCATTCGGATGGTTAGGGGTATTTTGGGCACTATTGTCCAAAATGTGGATTTTGTTTGATTAGATGGTCTGTTCCTTACTTAGCATTATGGTCTGTTGTTATTTACTAGACTACTATCGTTCTGGGGCGTTTCAGAAACAGAAGGCTCGTGTGGAGTAGTTCGTGGCTCCTGTTCTGCATTCGAGGTAGGTTACGACTTACTTTAGTTAGACATTGATTTGCGAAACGTATATATTGTATAGAATTGACGGGAGAAAGCATGATTAGGGCTTCGGACATGGTGTTTGGTTGGATATTATCTAGGTTGGTAAGATTTCAGATTATGTGGGCTTGTCGCCATTAACTTATGTACTGAACCTGAGGTGTATTCGTTGTGATATGAGAAGGAAGGAGTCAATATATACTCTTCTTGTTGATTGAGATGATTACATATCCTTGCTGTTGTTGAGTGATTTATCGGAGTCTTGTTATGACTTGTGGCATGATGCCTTGTATTCATTGACCTTGATATTATTGGCTGATCATGTTCCATATTGACTATTGAATTGGAAATACGTTGAGATTCATATTGTGATCAGATAATGAAATTAGGCTTGAATTAGATGTGTACTTGTGATAAGGCACGAATGAGATCTTGATTATGAATTTTCTGATGGTAACGAAGTTATGCAAGATTTGATACAACTTGTAGTGGTTGTGATATTCATAGCATATTCCTTTACATTCATTGCACTAATTCCTCATTCCTGCATTAATACATTGATACATGATGGAAATGGTTCGGAAATGATTGATGGAAGACTTATGGCAACTATGAAAGGAAATGGAACACTTTGGTGACACAAGACTTAGTTATGAGGTGTGCTTGCGATACTTGGAAGAAAGAGGTGACATAGACTCTTATGTTGACTGAGATGGTTTGTATGCATAGTTGAGCAGATTTATCTAAGTCCTGATATGGCTTATGGCATTGTGACCTGCATTTTCATTGGCATTTGATTTCATTGATTGATCACGCTTACTTTTGAGTTGATGTTTCATCTCGGGGTTCTAGACTTGAACCATATTTGAATACTCATTCTTGCACACAATATATGTTTAAAAGGCACATCTGACGGGGGGGGGGGGGGTGAGGATGTGGCCTATCTTGATATATATATATATATATATACATGTGTGTGTGTGTGTACATAAAAGTCACATTTGACAAGGGGTGAGGATGTGGCTTAGTTATAGGCTCGTGATCCGAGGTCAGTTCCGAAGCGAGTGGTACATGGACACCATGGGTCCCCTGCAGGTCATGACTATTTGGCAAACAATACCATTAGCATGTGTGTACAAGTTTGAGGTATTTGGCCAGTGCATTGCATTGCACATCATTACATATCATCATGCATCATCATACGGCTCTTTATTTCTGATTTGGTATGGTCGGTTCGTATTATTATGGTGGCACGGATTGGATTACAAACTGGGTTAGATCGCTGGGGAGCTACTCAGCCTAGGTCAGAAATTGGGTTATGATTATCGATTGAGATTATTATGATAAGACAGGCTTATGCTTTAGAAGCTTCATATTAGGTGGTGATTCAGTTATGGGATATTGTGACTTGGTTTGAGTATTATGTGCTTACCTGCTGATCTTGTTGATTTTATGCTTATATGTGTGAACTAATCTTAGTCGGCCTATGATGCTTACTCAGTACGTGTTGTTTGTATTGATGCTACTCTTGTTGTACTCTTCTTTTGAGTGCAGAGTTTGTTACTAGTTCCAGCTCCTGTCGTTGAGAGTTATCCGAGTCTACTTGATAGAGATTCCTGGGTGAGCTTTGGCTAGATCCGCAACCCGGAGACTCTTCCTTGTATTTAACTGTCTACTTTGTATTTCTGAGACAGTATTGATATTTTAGATTTGTACTTCCTATCAAACTTGTATCTATGTAATTGTGGCTCTTGTACTTGTCCAGACCAGATTTTGGGGTTGTTATTACTTCCACACTTGTTATCAATATGATTCAAATATGTTAGCTAAATTATTGTCTATTTCCGCAAAATTCCTATAGATGATTAAAGTGATTTGGGAATGGTTCGCCTACCTAGGGAGACAGTGTAGGTGCCATCATGATTCCCGAATTGGGTCGTGACATATCCTCTGAGTAATGCCACCCGGGTTTTTGTGTTCATACTTCACTTGTTGACAATTCAAATACTTAGCCACAAATTTTGCGATGTCCCTCTTCATACTACACTACCAATAATGTTGCTTCAAATCACGATACATCTTTGTAGCACCCGGATGAATAGAATACCTTGAATTGTGAGCCTCCTCCATAATACATCTAGTCAAGTCACCCACCTGAGGAACACAAATACGACCCTTGGTCCTTAAAACTCCCTCATCATCAAGAATTGCCTCTCTAGCCTTCCGTTTCAACACTTTATCTCAAATTTTGCACAACTTTGGATCATCAAACTACTGGGCTCTAATTTGCTCTAATAAGGAAGACTGTGCCTCCACGCAGGCCAGAACCTTGCCAGGTTTTGAAATATCAATTCTAACCATGCTATTGGCCAAGGCCTGCACATCTATAGCCAAAGGTTGCTCCCGGACCTGCAAACATGCTAGGCTACCCATACTCACCGCCTTGCAACTCAAGGCGTCCGCCACTACATTGTCCTTGTCCGGATGATAAAGAATTGTCATCTCATAACCTTGAGCATCTCTAACCACCTTCGCTGCCACAAATTAAGATCGCTCTTTTTGAAAATGTGCTGAAGGCTCTTATGATCTGTAAACACCTCACAATGCACACTATACAAGTAGTGCCACCAAATCTTCAATGCAAATACCACTTTCGCCAACTCCAAGTCATGAGGGGGTAGTTTTTCTCGTGCACCTTCAACTGCCTAGAAGCATAGGCTATCACTTTCCCTTTACGCATCAAAACACAACCAAGGCCAGTCCGCAAAGCATCACAATACACAGTAAAATCCTCTCTTTCCACAAGGTCAATAAAGTCTTGAGGTTTTGAAAGCTTGCCTCGCACTCGTTCGACCACTTGAAAGGTACATTCTTCTGAGTCAATCTGGTCAGAGGAGATGCAATAGATGAAAACCCCTCTACAAAATGTCGATAGTAGCTAGCAAGGCTAACGAAGCTCCGAATTTCCATAACTGAAGTAGGCGTAACCCAATCACGAACTGCCTCAATCTTCTTCGGATCCACCATAATCCCATCCTTGGTCACCACATGACCCAAGACTGCTACAGAATCAAGCCAAAACTCACACTTCAAGAACTTAGCGTACAACTTCTTCTCCTTCAAGATCTCAAGCACGATCCTCAAATGCTACTCGTGCTTCACTCTACTACGGGAGTATCAAGATATCATCAATGAAGAAAATCCCGAATGTATCCAAGTACTGTCTGAAAACATCGTTCATTAAATCAATGAAGGCTGTCGGGGCATTGGTCAACCCAAATGACATAACTAGAAACTCATAATGACCATAAGGGGTCCTGAAAGCTGTCTTGAGGATGTCCTCCGTGCTAATCTTCAACTGGTGATAACCGGACCTCAAATCGATCATAGAGAAGACCGATGCACCCTGAAGCTGGTCAAACAAATCATCAATCCGAGGGATGGGATACTTGTTCTTAATGGTCATTTTGTTGAACTGTTGATAATCGATGCACATCCTCATGGATCCATCCTTCTTCTTCACAAACAACACCGGAGCACCCCAAATAGAAACGCTCAGTTGAATAAATCTTTTGCTCAACAATTCTTGCAATTTCTCCTTGAACTCTTTCAATTCGGTCGGCTCCATCCAATATGGAGGGATAGAAATGGGTTTGTTGCCCGTCTCCAAATCAATCCAGAAAAATGTATTTCACAATCCAGGGGAACACCTGGAAGGTCTATAGGAAATACCTTGGGAAACTCCCTTACTACTGGTACTGACTCAAGTGGAGGAGTATCAGCACTAGTATCCCAAACATAGGCCAAATACGCCAAACACCTCTTCTCAATCATTCGACTAGCCTTAAGGAACGATACCACTTTCTTCGGCGCATGACTAGAATCACCCTTCCACTCTAACCTAGGGATTCCTGGCATAACTAAGGTAATCATCGTGGCATGACAATCCAATATCGCATGATGCGGAGACAACCAACTCATGCCAAGAATAACGTCAAAATCTACTGTCACGACCCAACTAGAGGGCCATGACGAGTACCCAGAGCTGGCTACTGAGCACCACTCATCATGCTGACTATCATACCCAACCTGAATGTGCATATGTAATTCCTCAAATCACGACTTACCATGAATAATCACTACATGCCTCCCGAAAACATATATATAAACATAGGCCCATAAGACTACAAAAATTATGTACAAGCCATACACTAAGGAGGTCACATAATACCTATTACCCACACATAAGTATCTAAAAGCCTCTAACTGGAATACTGAAAGCACAAGGGCGGGACAGGGCCCCGCCATGCCCCAATATGTACACAAAAGAATATACCAATAGGCTGCACCTCCGGAGTAGTGGGGTGCTCCTGTAAATCTACTGTGTAAGCTCCTAAGCGTCTGCACCGTCTCCCTATCTACCTGTGGGCATGAACACAGCGTCCATAAAAGAAAAGGACGTCAGTACGAACAATGTACTGAGTATGTAAGGCACGTATGGCAACATAATAAAGAAGTAAGAGAACATGAGATGAAGAGATAAGCTGTAACTGATTGCCTCTTAAGGCGGAATCATGCATGCTAACTTTCATAATAAACAACATCATATCATGTATACATATATAAACTGCCCGTCCATATAGGTATGGTGTGACTATCATTAGCCCGCGTCCGGGGTAAACATCTCAAGCCGCCCACTAGTGGTGTCTGCCCGACCAATTAGGCACGGTGTAATCATCATCATAGCTGTCCACTACGCCTATCATAGTGGTGACTGCCCGACCAACTAGGCACGATGTAATCTCACATATACATAATCTAAAGCATGGATAAGAGCTTAAGTAAAGCCGTAACTCCATCGGAGTGACATAAGGTCGGGAACCTCCGATTACATTATGAAATAATCCTCATCACTATGTCTCACCTTGAAGGAACCAATATCATGAGGTGAGATAACAACAAGAAGTAACAATAATAAAATCATAAAGGTAAGAATATCAAGCTCATCATAGCATCATCATTATCATGGAACATATCTCATAAGAAGCTCTTAAGAATTTTTAACTTTCATCTTTTGGGATGTAAGAAGGTCATGGAAATATAGGAAAGAAATCATAATATAGAAGTAATGCCTTTGAAAGAAAGGGACTAGCCTTACATACCTTTACGTCTCCTTAACGACTAAGCATTCTCCTTCCAAGCTCACAACTCTACATTCAAAAGAATTCGTACTACATTAGATCATTAGAAACATGCTTAAGGCGACTAAGAGCTAACGAAAATTGGGCAGCGTTGCCTTTGTATTGACAACCTTCTCCATATAATATAACAACTCACAAACATCAATAGCGACACTCATAATATCATAAGCAATAGATTTCTCAAGTTAAATATTGTTCACTTCTCAAATTGACCTTCAAACCATCCATAACTATGAGTACAATACAACACCATATTCGTTCTTCACATAATACTCCCTCAACGTCACTAGCATCATTCACAATGATATTATGCTCATCTTATACTAAGAATCATGACTCAAATTAATTTACTATTCAAAATACCATTATTTCCATATTTGAGCTCATTTTCTAGATTCTTCTCTAATCCAAGTCTTTCAACCACTCAATACCTCATGAAACAAGTGTAAAACTCACCTTTGATTATGTAGGAATGGTCTTTGGATGAATATACTTTACTTGAGAGAAGCCCTAACTTTAATACCAATAGAATTCTTGACTGCTATCAACCCTAGAGAGCCTCTTTTTCCCTTAATTCTATTGATTCTTGGTAGTTAGTCCTTGATTCCCCTTGGATTTGTGTTAATATGATGTATAGAGTATTCTAGAGTCTTCAAGGCTTGTAGAGAAAGTGGAAACTGAAAAATAGGAGCAAGGGTCGTCTATGTATAACTAGAACTGGAAAGTTCCAGCGAGGCGGTTCGACGATCCGTCGACGTGTCGACGGTTCGTTGACTTGCACTTGCAGATTGCAGATTGCACAAACATGTTAATGGTGCACAGTGATGGTCCGTCGACATGTCGATGGCCCGTCGGCACTGACTTATGTCTGTAGAATTTCCTGAATCAGTTCAGATTTCATCGATTCGATCCGTTCAACTTTTAATCCTATAAATTACCAGGAATACCTGCTGGTACATTTGTGCATGGGGGTAAGACACTCTCTACCTTAACTTTCTCCAATGAGCCCTCTTTTCTTGCCTCAGATGTCTTTGGAATCTTAATTAGAATCGTTAAGTATCCCTTCTTACTTGTAGGGATATCATATACACCTTGACTTGTGTCAGTCTATTCACCGCACAACAACCCGAAATTTCAAGGTGTAACATCTACTATCTCCAAAATCATCAAATCAACCCAAATATCATACCCCATAAAAGTCACAAGATAGGATCGGTAAACCTGATCCACCACTACGGAATCCCAACAAGAGTAGAAACACTAACAGGAAAATCAAGCAACTCACACATCATATCCAAACCCGAAGCAAAATAAGTAGATACATAGGAGTATGTAGAGCCTAGATCAAATAATGTTGTAGCCAACCGACGACCGACTAAGATAGTACTTGTAATGACCGCATCTGAAGTCTCTACCTCTGGTTTGTCTGGGAATGCATAGTAATGAGCTCGGCCACCCTCGGCCTGAGAACCTTCACGACCACCACTGCAGCCGATTTGAGCACCACCTCTACTAGAAGAACCACCTCGACCACTCTGTGTGTCGCCTCTAGCCGGCTGTGCCACTACTCTAGATACTGAACCCTGAGAACTAGAGTGTGGGCCACTCTGTCTAAGTTTGGGAAACTTCCTAGTGAAATGCCCTAAGCCCCACATTCATAACACCCAAGGAAAGTCATAGGCTGCTGAGAAGGACCGAAGTAACCTGAATGACCACCTCGACCTCCAAGTCAAAAATAATAACCTTGAGAACCATGCCCCAAACTATGTGCACCGTGACCCGAAGAACCACCAGTAGAAGTCTGAATTGCTACCTGAACTAGCCGAATTGCTGCTTGAACTAGCCTGCTGAACTGGAGGCGGTAACCCCTGCCATGGTAACCTCTACCTTCAATGAGGTACCCAAAAACCTGCCCGAGCTGCGGGGCCTCTTATCCATCCTATCTCGAAACTCATCACGCCTGATAGACTCAATAGTCTTAGCGACATCCACCACTTGCTGAAAGGTACCTCCTGAGGATGCCACACAAGTCGATGCGACTTGAAGATGATACGACAACCCCCTGATGAACTTCATGATCCTCTCAGTCTCATCGGGTATAACGGTCAAAGATTGGTGAGACAAGGAGTGAAACACGATCTCATACTCTGTGACAGACATCCCACGCTGCTCCAACCTATCAAACTGCTCATGCCTCTCATCCCTCAAACTACGGGGAACCCACTTCTGTAGAAACACATGAGAGAACTGGGACCAAGTAATTAGAGGCGACCTATCTGGTCTAGTCTCAACAAAAACCCTCCACCACTACTTGGTAAGGCCAACCATCTACATAAAAATGAAATCAACTTCGTTGGACTCAACTAACCCCAAATTGTGCAAACGCTCGTCACAACTAACCAAAAACTCGTAGGCATCATCATCAGGATGCATATTATACTGTGGTGGCTTCATCTTCTCAAACTTATCCCACCTCTTATGCTCTTCAATGGTCATGGTAGGCTGAGAACCGGGATGAATAGCAATACTCGAAACCGGAACACCTGGAAACTGAGAAGCCACAACAGCAGCTGGCTGTGCTGCTGGGGTCCTGAATCCTACAGCAACCTGCTAGGGAGTCTGAGCTCCAACTCGAGCCTGAGAACCCTCTGGAGTAATAGGTGGTATGCTCACCTGGGACAACCCTCAAAGAAGCTCAAGATGCACACCAAAGTGTCATGCAGAACAGGAGTAGCAATGAATCCTGCTGGTGCTTGAGCGGGTCCAAACCGACTCCTCCTCCGGAATTTCTTCTGGGTCTGGGGTAACCTCTCTAGCAGAGGCCTGAGCAGCAGCTGGTGCTCGGCCTCTGGCTGGTGTAACAATACAGACTCTAGCTCTGACTCACCCTCAACCGCCCCCCTGCCTCTCCCATGAGCAACAGGGGCAGTGGGTGTAGTTGTGGCCTCCTGGTCTCCATCAGCAGCTAAATGCATCCTCACCATCTGTGAGAGAATGGAGTAAAGAAACTGTTAGAACCAAAAGAATCAAGTACGCAGGATCCGTAATGAAAGATAAGAGTTTTCCTAGATGTCCTATATCCTTTCAAAGATAGGTACAGAGCTCATCTTACCTATCCTTAAGACTCAACTAGACATTGTTCTTGTACTTGTGAGACCGATTAACCTAAGGCTCTGATACCTATTTTTCACGACCTAATTTAATAAGCCGTGAAGGCACTAACTCCCACCAAGTTAGTAAGCCATCCACAACCCAAAACTAACAAATGATAGATTGAACAAGCAGAAATATCATACAAGTCAATTTATAGTCTTAGTAAGTTGATAGTCATAGAAAACATAATAAAGTGTTTACAAACCTCAAAATCTGGTGTCACTAGTACATGAATGGACTAAATAAGTACAAGTGTGAATATAGTCTGAAATGTTTTCTAGAAGTAAAAGACAGAAAATATAGGGATAGATGGAAAATCCGGTGCTACGGATCGCCATGTAGCTCACCCCGAACTCTCCGGAATAGCCTCCCCAACGCGCAGCTGGATAATCCCGAGGACCACTGGTACTAGGCACCAAATCTGCACACAAAAAGGTTGCATCAAGTGTAGCATGAGTATGGGAAACAACGTGTACTCAATAGCATCGTCGACCGACCCTAACAAAAACGGACACGAGGGCTGGTCTACGGTTACTACTTCCACACTTAACCGCTATTAGTCCACAATATTAAATTAACAGAAACAATACAACAATGTTCCGTTACAAGTTTAAATAAGCATCTAAGTCGTCAAGTTTATCAAATACCCACGACACATATTAGGCAATCCAATCAGCAAATTAATAACTCATACAACAAGGAAATTAATTGAAGTGAATAGAATGTGATGATATGTAAATGTATGCAAAGCAAGGCTTTTTCCATATTTCGGTACACACACGTTCAGACACAACGAACAGTGACCCATGAGGTACTCGCGAGGTCCATATACCAACCCAGAATTTCCCTTCAGGTTTTTTCCCTTTGGGTTTCAAGCCATATTTGGCATCAAATAATAATACTCAGCCCTGTGGGCTTTAAATCGCAATACTCGGTCTTTAGGCCCACATTACTTGTCATATAGTCTATCTGTTATGTCCCGTGTTTTCGTATAATTGGAAATCGAGAAATAATTACGACTTGTGTGTTATAAGGACATAATTTGATTTTAGTGAATATGACTATGTTGGTTATGGAATTATTAATGTTAAGACCCCGGGGAAGGCCGAGGATAAATTTGGAATTTCGGAAATTAGTCTCGGGAATTACAAAACGGGACGTTTTATGAATTGGGCCAAGGAAATACAAAACAAAATGAGGCCCAATAATTTGAAGGGGTGGCCGGCCATATCAATGGCCCAAGCCCTTTCTTAATGATCATGTGCCATGCACATGATCTATAAGTGGATATATATGATTCATACTTAGTGATTATCAAGAACAAAGAACAAAAAAATCAAAGATCACCACAAAAGAGGCATTCGGCCGTAGCTAAAGAAAAAGGGAAAGAAAAATTTCCAAGCTTGGTTATTGATCCAAAAATCTTAATTTCTACATAGTTGTGAAGTACTCAAGGCCCTCTTCAACGGGGTATAATTAGTTTGGCACAAGAACCTCGTTTGCGACAAGTCGGGTTTTCAAGAAAAGGTAAGAATTTTGCCCCTTTAATGTTATAGAATTGTTATGAATGTCTTAAGGATTGAGAATAGACGAGAATCCCGTAACTTTGATGTATATAGAAAGCCGTGGGTGTGTGTGTATATGGTATGTTGGCCGTGAGTTATATTTAGTGCAAAGGTATGGGAATTTTATCTTGTTTAGTTGGTTTGTGGCGTCGTTATAACATTTAGGACGTAAATGATTGGTTAGTGAATTAAATGGGCGTTGGAAAATGATTTCGGACGTTATCGGAATGTGTATACCTTCGGTATAAGTGTGTATATCATTGTATATTTAGGGTGCTAAAGACTTTAAATCTGATTTATAGTTGATATTAATGAATTCGGAATGATACGACGCGAGTTAGAATGTTCGTCGTGAATTTTCGATGTTTTGAAGAATTATGGAAAGTAATGGATTTTGGGGCAATTTCGTGTATGGCTTGGATTGTAGTTAGGATGTGATTGTATAAGTTTGAATGAGGAAATGAATACAATTATGTAGATGTAGAGTTGGAGTTTTGGAAGTTTGAATGAAAGTTGCCAACTTAGGTAATAAAGTAGAACTTTGAAGCTAGAGTGGTTTGATTATTACTTGTGTTGTTTGATGATGTGTGGGCTGTTTTATTGATGTATTTTGAGCCGAGTTAAGTCTCGGGGATGTTAGATTTATAGGGGAAATGCTGCCGAAATTTCGGTAGACAAAAATGAAGTTAAAGGCATTTTTAAGCCTAAGAATCTCAATTGGTAACTTTGACCATTTGCAGATTTCGGACGAAACGGGACTTGACTTTTGGGATAGCATACGACGTCTGTAAGGTATGTAAAGCTTCCCACTCCTTCGTTTGGCATATCTTAGTATGATAGGCGAATATGAGAACTTCCGGAGCATTTCTGCTCCTCGAAACCCGATCCACAGAAATGTTACTATTCATTCAATTCAATTGAAGCCTAAGGGCTCTATTTTGGCTAGAATGCCACCACTCGTCCGAAACCTATCGAAATGTGGTCGGGTAACTTAGAAATGATTATGTATGACCCTTTGGCCTATAAATGTTCGGAAAAATATGTTCGCCACCTCAATTTGACTCGAGGTGGGCCCGCTAACCCCGAGACGCCCTATTTGTCTTATTGGGCTGTCCTTTTGAATAAAGTTTGAAATGATACTTTCGATTTTGGAACTTCCTCCTACGGGATATGTTTTGAATATTACGATACGCTAAGTTACGCTTTGAGCTATACGTACTATTTTGGAAATGTTTTGTGAAATGAAACTTTATATCGACTAAGTATGCGATTATTTGTATTATGAAATGATTTGTAAGATTACTATGTTTTGAAAGACTATTTTGAAATACGATTTGCATTTGTTTGCTCACGACTCCGCTCGTGCCTTATTATGACTTCGTTCACCGGTTCCCGGGCCGGTTTTGATTCGTGCGCCTTATGATAATTCGGCCGTATGCTGTGTTACGGTTCCCGAGGCTTCGCCATAGGGCCGGGTTCCGTTTGGAGTTATGCTGTGATATGGCTCGTGATGCGATACGCTCACCTATGATTATGTTTGTGTTCGGGGATGTACGGAGATTTGAAACCTTCTGGTGTTATGCTGTGTGTGGCGCCAGCGTCGGAGTGGCGACCACGTTCTTAAGCGTTTGCATGATTTTGTTTGCATTATGTATACGTATATGATTTTGATACGGATTTGTACTCCATTTTGTCATCTGATTTGCTTTCGGTTTTGATCTATATTTCTGTACTCCGTGCTTTACATACTCAGTACATACTTCGTACTGACCCCCTTTCTTCGGGGGCTGCGTTTCATGCCCGCAGGTGCAGATATTGGTGATCCTCCACTGTAGGCTTCACTCTTTGCTACTTCGGAGTACTCCTTCTTGACTCGGAGTCCCCTTTTGGTACAGACTCCTTTTTGCTATGTATACTCTGTACATTTGACTATTTGGGTACGGCGGGGCCCTGTCTCGCCATATATCTTTGTTTTGAGTTCGTAGAGGCCTGTAGTCATATATGTGGGGCGAGGGTCCTATATATGTTTGTTTGCCTTTGTTTTCTGGTCTTAAAGCGGTCCGTTTGTTTTGATGGCCCTGAATGGCCCTTGTGCTTATATTTGCACTTTTGACCGGCGATGTCTATTCCGCCGCTCAGTTTGGATCCGATATGACATTTTGATTTGTGCGACCGCTTAAGACATATTTTGATATAAACTATGTTTGATATGACGTTTATGAAATTCTGAAATAAGTTTGGATTTGGCAATGAATATGTAATGTGGTCTGGGTAACCAAGTAGGGTGCCAGTCGCGGCCCACGGGGCTGGGTCGTGACAAAAGTGGTATGAGAGCAGTTTGTCCTCGGAATGTCTACAGGCCGTGTCTCGTAGAGTCTTGTTCATCGATGTGTTGTGCACTACATCTATAAACAGGAAGCTACAGGTCATTTAGGATGTTACTTTCTTTGGAATCTTAGATCGTGCGATAGAGCTGTGCTATTAGGGTCATTCTGATCTGACCCATTATTGTGTTTGCAGTGATGCCTCCGAAGAAGGCAACGGCGGCCCAGAAGGGCAAAGCGAGGATGGGAGAGTCTAGCCAGGCACAGCGAACTACCGGGGCTCGTGTTTATGATTTGCCCGAGGTTGTGCCTCATTCTGAGGGGTCTGCTACACCCCCACTAGTACAGCCTGGAGCAGGACCTTCAGCAGCTCCAGAGGTCCGTGTACCCGCTCCTGAGACTCCAGCTCCTCAGCCAGGGGCGGAGGATACGACCCTGAGAGAGGCTGTACAGTTGCTGACTACACTGGTAGCAGGACAGGCTCGCAGACGCGGGCAGAGGGACGATGATGACGATGACAGGCGGGACAGCCTGAGAGTTCGGGAGGTTTTGTTATGTGGCCCTCCAGAGTTTTTCGGGTCTAAGCCCGACGAGGACCCCCATGACTTTATTCGGGGGATGCGGCGCTCACTGGACTTAGTCAGGGCTTCAGAGACCGAGTCGGTCGAGCTGGCTTCGCATAGACTTCGAGATGTTGCTACCCACTGGTACGAGACTTGGGAGCTGTCTAGGGGAGAGGGTGCCCCTCCAGCCACTTGGGATCAGTTTGTGACAGCATTCACCCGCCACTTTTTGCCCCCAGAGTTACGACGGGAGCGAGCTGATCGGTTTTTACATTTGCAGCAGAGGGGTCGAAGCGTTCGTGAATATAATTTGGAGTTTGATTCCCTGGCCCGGTATGCCCCTGCCGTGGTAGCTGATATGTCTGATCGGATGCATAGATATGTTATGGGGTTGGATCGTTACCTGATTGACGGCTGTATGGCGGTGTCATTGCAGACAGATATGGACATTGCCCGTCTACAGGCCTACGCCCAGGGGATGGAGAACCGGCACCGAGCAGATCGGCCCAGTAGAGAGTATGATGGGAGGCGGCCCAAGAGGGCCAGATCAGTGGGGTATTCTGGAGATTCTCGGGGTGGGCAGCCTCAGTATCAGTCCAGTGGATACTTCCCTCCGTCAGACCAGGATACACAGTCTGCTAATAAGCGATTTGATAGTGCGGGACCGTCTGGGGCCGGTCAGAGCCCCAGAGTGGCAGGTTCACAGGTATCCAGGGGTCCCAGCCAGGCCAGACCACCCAGGCCCCATTTTTCTCATTGCGGGAAGTCTCATCCTGGGGAGTGCTATCGAGCGATTGGAGCTTGTTTTTCTTGTGGTGGTCAGGGCCACTTTATGAGAGACTGTCCGTTGGCTAGCGGTTCTGGTAGTGTGGCTCAGCCGACAGGGTCAGCCGCCGGTTCATCATCTGCTCCATCTGTTGCACGCCCTGGAGGGCGAGGTATGCCAGCACCGGCAGGACGCGGTCGAGGCCGCGGTGGCGGTTCAGGTTCTAGCGGTCCCCGAACGGCATATACGCTTTGGCTGGTCGGCGTGACCCAGAGGCATCACCAGACGCAGACCCAGGTATACTACTAACCTTTTTCTGAATGAACGTGTGCAATGATAGGTCTGTATTCCAGTATATTATGCGATATTCTCTTTCTGCGTGTCAGTAAAAGTAGGGTAAGAATCCGAATCAATGAAAATATTTGAGGCGGCTATCTATGCATGTGGGGGGCGAATATAGGGAGTTTGGCAGGCTAAAACGAGAAACCACATAACCAGGAGGGCAAACGACCTATTTGGGTCGGAGTGGGACCCGCTACGAAAACTTCCCGAAAAAAATTTGCTAAAACCCCGATTGGCCCTGAAATTACGTGACAAAGGTCGTGCGGGGCAATTGACGAAGTTATATCAGCCCTAACGCGTCAAAATGCATGAAAGTTCCGGGGTTAAGCGTGCTCAAGCCAGAGCAATTCTGGGATGGGTGACCCCCTGGGAAGTAATGTAAAGTTTTTCATAAGTGAGAGTGCGATAAATATAAATGGAAATTTGGGGTAATCATAAGGTAAATAGAATGTGTATGGAGGGTAGGAAAGATGAAAGGTAAGTAGTGTGAATAAGTGGAACCTTTGAAAGAGTCTATACGCGACACGCAAAACGATTTGTGTGACAACATGGTGAATAAGTTTGCAAATAAAGGGGAAAATTCTCATGAATTATTGGAGCCTTAATAGGAGCGATTTGATTCTAATTCGACATTCTATCTGTTGTGCTTTTGCACTCCCGATTCCGATAAGGCTCTGTCTAGTACGCCTCTGTATTTTTGAGCTCGATTATGTTCCCGTCTGATGAATCTTTGTGCGTCTGATTCTGGATATGTTTCTGTCTGGCACACCTCTGTATGTCTGACTCTGGATATAAATCCGTCCGATATGCTTCTGTGCGTTTGATTTTGATCACGCGCATGTTCGATACATTTCGGTCTGTCTGATCAAGACTCTGTATGATACAATTCTGTACATTTGATTTTGATTTCGAATCTGTCCGATATGATTCCGTGCGTCTGACCCCGACTATGAATCTGTCTAATATGTCTCCGTGTGTTTGATTCTGATTACGAATCTGTCTGATACGCCTTCGTACGTCTGACTCCGATCTCAGATTTGTCTGATATATTTCCGTACATCTGATGTTGACTATGAATCCGTCCGATATGCTCAAACACGTCTGGCCCTAGTTCTGAATCTGTTTGGCATGGAGTGTCTGGTATGAAGTAAAGTGAGATTTCGACGATGTGGTAAAAAAACTCAGCAGTGCAATAAGGAATGATTCTATGATGTCTGGAAAGCGTTCGTTTGTTATAAGAATATATCTTATGGTTCGATGATTACGTGGGGTATGAGAAAATGTATTATGAAGGCATTTGAATCAGTGATGTGAAAAATTTACCCCCCTAAAGTTAGTAAAGGAGCCGTGTCGGAAAAATCAAAAAAGGACAACTATAAAGAAAACCCTCCCGGAGCAGTATGACGCCCCATAAGGTCGATTTAACATTCGGGGACGAATGTTCTTAAGGGGGGGAGAATGTTATGTCCCGTGTTTTCGTATAATTGGAAATCGAGAAATAATTACAACTTGTGTGTTATAAGGACATAATTTGATTTTAGTGAATATGACTATGTTGGTTATGGAATTATTAATGTTAAGACCCCGGGGAAGGCCGAGGATAAATTTGGAATTTCGGAAATTAGTCTCGGGAATTACAAAACGGGACGTTTTATGAATTGGGCCAAGGAAATACAAAACAAAATGAGGCCCAATAATTTGAAGGGGTGGCCGGCCATATCAATGGCCCAAGCCCTTTCTTAATGATCATGTGCCATGCACATGATCTATAAGTGGATATATATGATTCATACTTAGTGATTATCAAGAACAAAGAACAAAAAAATCAAAGATCACCACAAAAGAGGCATTCGGCCGTAGCTAAAGAAAAAGGGAAAGAAAAATTTCCAAGCTTGGTTATTGATCCAAAAATCTTAATTTCTACATAGTTGTGAAGTACTCAAGGCCCTCTTCAACGGGGTATAATTAGTTTGGCACAAGAACCTCGTTTGCGACAAGTCGGGTTTTCAAGAAAAGGTAAGAATTTTGCCCCTTTAATGTTATAGAATTGTTATGAATGTGTTAAGGATTGAGAATAGACGAGAATCCCGTAACTTTGATGTATATAGAAAGCCGTGGGTGTGTGTGTATATGGTATGTTGGCCGTGAGTTATATGTAGTGCAAAGGTATGGGAATTTTATCTTGTTTAGTTGGTTTGTGGCGTCGTTATAACATTTAGGACGTAAATGATTGGTTAGTGAATTAAATGGGCGTTGGAAAATGATTTCGGACGTTATCGGAATGTGTATACCTTCGGTATAAGTGTGTATATCATTGTATATTTAGGGTGCTAAAGACTTTAAATCTGATTTATAGTTGATATTAATGAATTCGGAATGATACGACGCGAGTTAGAATGTTCGTCGTGAATTTTTGATGTTTTGAAGAATTATGGAAAGTAATGGATTTTGGGGCAATTTCGTGTATGGCTTGGATTGTAGTTAGGATGTGATTGTATAAGTTTGAATGAGGAAATGAATACAATTATGTAGATGTAGAGTTGGAGTTTTGGAAGTTTGAATGAAAGTTGCCAACTTAGGTAATAAAGTAGAACTTTGAAGCTAGAGTGGTTTGATTATTACTTGTGTTGTTTGATGATGTGTGGGCTGTTTTATTGATGTATTTTGAGCCGAGTTAAGTCTCGGGGATGTTAGATTTATAGGGGAAATGCTGCCGAAATTTCGGTAGACAAAAATGAAGTTAAAGGCATTTTTAAGCCTAAGAATCTCAATTGGTAACTTTGACCATTTGCAGATTTCGGACGAAACGGGACTTGACTTTTGGGATAGCATACGACGTCTGTAAGGTATGTAAAGCTTCCCACTCCTTCGTTTGGCATATCTTAGTATGATAGGCGAATATGAGAACTTCCGGAGCATTTCTGCTCCTCGAAACCCGATCCACAGAAATGTTACTATTCATTCAATTCAATTGAAGCCTAAGGGCTCTATTTTGGCTAGAATGCCACCACTCGTCCGAAACCTATCGAAATGTGGTCGGGTAACTTAGAAATGATTATGTATGACCCTTTGGCCTATAAATGTTCGGAAAAATATGTTCGCCACCTCAATTTGACTCGAGGTGGGCCCGCTAACCCCGAGACGCCCTATTTGTCTTATTGGGCTGTCCTTTTGAATAAAGTTTGAAATGATACTTTCGATTTTGGAACTTCCTCCTACGGGATATGTTTTGAATATTACGATACGCTAAGTTACGCTTTGAGCTATACGTACTATTTTGGAAATGTTTTGTGAAATGAAACTTTATATCGACTAAGTATGCGATTATTTGTATTATGAAATGATTTGTAAGATTACTATGTTTTGAAAGACTATTTTGAAATACGATTTGCATTTGTTTGCTCACGACTCCGCTCGTGCCTTATTATGACTTCGTTCACCGGTTCCCGGGCCGGTTTTGATTCGTGCGCCTTATGATAATTCGGCCGTATGCTGTGTTACGGTTCCCGAGGCTTCGCCATAGGGCCGGGTTCCGTTTGGAGTTATGCTGTGATATGGCTCGTGATGCGATACGCTCACCTATGATTATGTTTGTGTTCGGGGATGTACGGAGATTTGAAACCTTCTGGTGTTATGCTGTGTGTGGCGCCAGCGTCGGAGTGGCGACCACGTTCTTAAGCGTTTGCATGATTTTGTTTGCATTATGTATACGTATATGATTTTGATACGGATTTGTACTCCATTTTGTCATCTGATTTGCTTTCGGTTTTGATCTATATTTCTGTACTCCGTGCTTTACATACTCAGTACATACTTCGTACTGACCCCCTTTCTTCGGGGGCTGCGTTTCATGCCCGCAGGTGCAGATATTGGTGATCCTCCACTGTAGGCTTCACTCTTTGCTACTTCGGAGTACTCCTTCTTGACTCGGAGTCACCTTTTGGTACAGACTCCTTTTTGCTATGTATACTCTGTACATTTGACTATTTGGGTACGGCGGGGCCCTGTCTCGCCATATGTCTTTGTTTTGAGTTCGTAGAGGCCTGTAGTCATATATGTGGGGCGAGGGTCCTATATATGTTTGTTTGCCTTTGTTTTCTGGTCTTAAAGCGGTCCGTTTGTTTTGATGGCCCTGAATGGCCCTTGTGCTTATATTTGCACTTTTGACCGGCGATGTCTATTCCGCCGCTCAGTTTGGATCCGATATGACATTTTGATTTGTGCGACCGCTTAAGACATATTTTGATATAAACTATGTTTGATATGACGTTTATGAAATTCTGAAATAAGTTTGGATTTGGCAATGAATATGTAATGTGGTCTGGGTAACCAAGTAGGGTGCCAGTCGCGGCCCACGGGGCTGGGTCGTGACAAAAGTGGTATGAGAGCAGTTTGTCCTCGGAATGTCTACAGGCCGTGTCTCGTAGAGTCTTGTTCATCGATGTGTTGTGCACCACATCTATAAACAGGAAGCTACAGGGCATTTAGGATGTTACTTTCTTTGGAATCTTAGATCGTGCGATAGAGCTGTGCTATTAGGGTCATTCTGATCTGACCCATTATTGTGTTTGCAGTGATGCCTCCGAAGAAGGCAACGGCGGCCCAGAAGGGCAAAGCGAGGATGGGAGAGTCTAGCCAGGCACAGCGAACTACCGGGGCTCGTGTTTATGATTTGCCCGAGGTTGTGCCTCATTCTGAGGGGTCTGCTACACCCCCACTAGTACAGCCTGGAGCAGGACCTTCAGCAGCTCCAGAGGTCCGTGTACCCGCTCCTGAGACTCCAGCTCCTCAGCCAGGGGCGGAGGATACGACCCTGAGAGAGGCTGTACAGTTGCTGACTACACTGGTAGCAGGACAGGCTCGCAGACGCGGGCAGAGGGACGATGATGACGATGACAGGCGGGACAGCCTGAGAGTTCGGGAGGTTTTGTTATGTGGCCCTCCAGAGTTTTTCGGGTCTAAGCCCGACGAGGACCCCCATGACTTTATTCGGGGGATGCGGCGCTCACTGGACTTAGTCAGGGCTTCAGAGACCGAGTCGGTCGAGCTGGCTTCGCATAGACTTCGAGATGTTGCTACCCACTGGTACGAGACTTGGGAGCTGTCTAGGGGAGAGGGTGCCCCTCCAGCCACTTGGGATCAGTTTGTGACAGCATTCACCCGCCACTTTTTGCCCCCAGAGTTACGACGGGAGCGAGCTGATCGGTTTTTACATTTGCAGCAGAGGGGTCGAAGCGTTCGTGAATATAATTTGGAGTTTGATTCCCTGGCCCGGTATGCCCCTGCCGTGGTAGCTGATATGTCTGATCGGATGCATAGATATGTTATGGGGTTGGATCGTTACCTGATTGACGGCTGTATGGCGGTGTCATTGCAGACAGATATGGACATTGCCCGTCTACAGGCCTACGCCCAGGGGATGGAGAACCGGCACCGAGCAGATCGGCCCAGTAGAGAGTATGATGGGAGGCGGCCCAAGAGGGCCAGATCAGTGGGGTATTCTGGAGATTCTCGGGGTGGGCAGCCTCAGTATCAGTCCAGTGGATACTTCCCTCCGTCAGACCAGGATACACAGTCTGCTAATAAGCGATTTGATAGTGCGGGACCGTCTGGGGCCGGTCAGAGCCCCAGAGTGGCAGGTTCACAGGTATCCAGGGGTCCCAGCCAGGCCAGACCACCCAGGCCCCATTTTTCTCATTGCGGGAAGTCTCATCCTGGGGAGTGCTATCGAGCGATTGGAGCTTGTTTTTCTTGTGGTGGTCAGGGCCACTTTATGAGAGACTGTCCGTTGGCTAGCGGTTCTGGTAGTGTGGCTCAGCCGACAGGGTCAGCCGCCGGTTCATCATCTGCTCCATCTGTTGCACGCCCTGGAGGGCGAGGTATGCCAGCACCGGCAGGACGCGGTCGAGGCCGCGGTGGCGGTTCAGGTTCTAGCGGTCCCCGAACGGCATATACGCTTTGGCTGGTCGGCGTGACCCAGAGGCATCACCAGACGCAGACCCAGGTATACTACTAACCTTTTTCTGAATGAACGTGTGCAATGATAGGTCTGTATTCCAGTATATTATGCGATATTCTCTTTCTGCGTGTCAGTAAAAGTAGGGTAAGAATCCGAATCAATGAAAATATTTGAGGCGGCTATCTATGCATGTGGGGGGCGAATATAGGGAGTTTGGCAGGCTAAAACGAGAAACCACATAACCAGGAGGGCAAACGACCTATTTGGGTCGGAGTGGGACCCGCTACGAAAACTTCCCGAAAAAAATTTGCTAAAACCCCGATTGGCCCTGAAATTACGTGACAAAGGTCGTGCGGGGCAATTGACGAAGTTATATCAGCCCTAACGCGTCAAAATGCATGAAAGTTCCGGGGTTAAGCGTGCTCAAGCCAGAGCAATTCTGGGATGGGTGACCCCCTGGGAAGTAATGTAAAGTTTTTCATAAGTGAGAGTGCGATAAATATAAATGGAAATTTGGGGTAATCATAAGGTAAATAGAATGTGTATGGAGGGTAGGAAAGATGAAAGGTAAGTAGTGTGAATAAGTGGAACCTTTGAAAGAGTCTATACGCGACACGCAAAACGATTTGTGTGACAACATGGTGAATAAGTTTGCAAATAAAGGGGAAAATTCTCATGAATTATTGGAGCCTTAATAGGAGCGATTTGATTCTAATTCGACATTCTATCTGTTGTGCTTTTGCACTCCCGATTCCGATAAGGCTCTGTCTAGTACGCCTCTGTATTTTTGAGCTCGATTATGTTCCCGTCTGATGAATCTTTGTGCGTCTGATTCTGGATATGTTTCTGTCTGGCACACCTCTGTATGTCTGACTCTGGATATAAATCCGTCCGATATGCTTCTGTGCGTTTGATTTTGATCACGCGCATGTTCGATACATTTCGGTCTGTCTGATCAAGACTCTGTATGATACAATTCTGTACATTTGATTTTGATTTCGAATCTGTCCGATATGATTCCGTGCGTCTGACCCCGACTATGAATCTGTCTAATATGTCTCCGTGTGTTTGATTCTGATTACGAATCTGTCTGATACGCCTTCGTACGTCTGACTCCGATCTCAGATTTGTCTGATATATTTCCGTACATCTGATGTTGACTATGAATCCGTCCGATATGCTCAAACACGTCTGGCCCTAGTTCTGAATCTGTTTGGCATGGAGTGTCTGGTATGAAGTAAAGTGAGATTTCGACGATGTGGTAAAAAAACTCAGCAGTGCAATAAGGAATGATTCTATGATGTCTGGAAAGCGTTCGTTTGTTATAAGAATATATCTTATGGTTCGATGATTACGTGGGGTATGAGAAAATGTATTATGAAGGCATTTGAATCAGTGATGTGAAAAATTTACCCCCCTAAAGTTAGTAAAGGAGCCGTGTCGGAAAAATCAAAAAAGGACAACTATAAAGAAAACCCTCCCGGAGCAGTATGACGCCCCATAAGGTCGATTTAACATTCGGGGACGAATGTTCTTAAGGGGGGGAGAATGTTATGTCCCGTGTTTTCGTATAATTGGAAATCGAGAAATAATTACAACTTGTGTGTTATAAGGACATAATTTGATTTTAGTGAATATGACTATGTTGGTTATGGAATTATTAATGTTAAGACCCCGGGGAAGGCCGAGGATAAATTTGGAATTTCGGAAATTAGTCTCGGGAATTACAAAACGGGACGTTTTATGAATTGGGCCAAGGAAATACAAAACAAAATGAGGCCCAATAATTTGAAGGGGTGGCCGGCCATATCAATGGCCCAAGCCCTTTCTTAATGATCATGTGCCATGCACATGATCTATAAGTGGATATATATGATTCATACTTAGTGATTATCAAGAACAAAGAACAAAAAAATCAAAGATCACCACAAAAGAGGCATTCGGCCGTAGCTAAAGAAAAAGGGAAAGAAAAATTTCCAAGCTTGGTTATTGATCCAAAAATCTTAATTTCTACATAGTTGTGAAGTACTCAAGGCCCTCTTCAACGGGGTATAATTAGTTTGGCACAAGAACCTCGTTTGCGACAAGTCGGGTTTTCAAGAAAAGGTAAGAATTTTGCCCCTTTAATGTTATAGAATTGTTATGAATGTGTTAAGGATTGAGAATAGACGAGAATCCCGTAACTTTGATGTATATAGAAAGCCGTGGGTGTGTGTGTATATGGTATGTTGGCCGTGAGTTATATGTAGTGCAAAGGTATGGGAATTTTATCTTGTTTAGTTGGTTTGTGGCGTCGTTATAACATTTAGGACGTAAATGATTGGTTAGTGAATTAAATGGGCGTTGGAAAATGATTTCGGACGTTATCGGAATGTGTATACCTTCGGTATAAGTGTGTATATCATTGTATATTTAGGGTGCTAAAGACTTTAAATCTGATTTATAGTTGATATTAATGAATTCGGAATGATACGACGCGAGTTAGAATGTTCGTCGTGAATTTTCGATGTTTTGAAGAATTATGGAAAGTAATGGATTTTGGGGCAATTTCGTGTATGGCTTGGATTGTAGTTAGGATGTGATTGTATAAGTTTGAATGAGGAAATGAATACAATTATGTAGATGTAGAGTTGGAGTTTTGGAAGTTTGAATGAAAGTTGCAAACTTAGGTAATAAAGTAGAACTTTGAAGCTAGAGTGGTTTGATTATTACTTGTGTTGTTTGATGATGTGTGGGCTGTTGTATTGATGTATTTTGAGCCGAGCTAAGTCTCGGGGATGTTAGATTTATAGGGGAAATGCTGCCGAAATTTCGGTAGACAAAAATGAAGTTAAAGGCATTTTTAAGCCTAAGAATCTCAATTGGTAACTTTGACCATTTGCAGATTTCGGACGAAACGGGACTTGACTTTTGGGATAGCATACGACGTCTGTAAGGTATGTAAAGCTTCCCACTCCTTCGTTTGGCATATCTTAGTATGATAGGCGAATATGAGAACTTCCGGAGCATTTCTGCTCCTCGAAACCCGATCCACAGAAAAGTTACTATTCATTCAATTCAATTGAAGCTTAAGGGCTCTATTTTGGCTAGAATGCCACCACTCGTCCGAAAGCTATCGAAATGTGGTCGGGTAACTTAGAAATGATTATGTATGACCCTTTGGCCTATAAATGTTCGGAAAAATATGTTCGCCACCTCAATTTGACTCGAGGTGGGCCCGCTAACCCCGAGACGCCCTATTTGTCTTATTGGGTTGTCCTTTTGAATAAAGTTTGAAATGATACTTTCGATTTTGGAACTTCCTCCTACGGGATATGTTTTGAATATTACGATACGCTAAGTTACGCTTTGAGCTATACGTACTATTTTGGAAATGTTTTGTGAAATGAAACTTTATATCGACTAAGTATGCGATTATTTGTATTATGAAATGATTTGTAAGATTACTATGTTTTGAAAGACTATTTTGAAATACGATTTGCATTTGTTTGCTCACGACTCCGCTCGTGCCTTATTATGACTTCGTTCACCGGTTCCCGGGCCGGTTTTGATTCGTGCGCCTTATGATAATTCGGCCGTATGCTGTGTTACGGTTCCCGAGGCTTCGCCATAGGGCCGGGTTCCGTTTGGAGTTATGCTGTGATATGGTTCGTGATGCGATACGCTCACCTATGATTATGTTTGTGTTCGGGGATGTACGGAGATTTGAAACCTTCTGGTGTTATGCTGTGTGTGGCGCCAGCGTCGGAGTGGCGACCACGTTCTTAAGCGTTTGCATGATTTTGTTTGCATTATGTATACGTATATGATTTTGATACGGATTTGTACTCCATTTTGTCATCTGATTTGCTTTCGGTTTTGATCTATATTTCTGTACTCCGTGCTTTACATACTCAGTACATAATTCGTACTGACCCCCTTTCTTCGGGGGCTGCGTTTCATGCCCGCAGGTGCAGATATTGGTGATCCTCCACTGTAGGCTTCAATCTTTGCTACTTCGGAGTACTCCTTCTTGACTCGGAGTCCCCTTTTGGTACAGACTCCTTTTTGCTATGTATACTCTGTACATTTGACTATTTGGGTACGGCGGGGCCCTGTCTCGCCATATGTCTTTGTTTTGAGTTCGTAGAGGCCTGTAGTCATATATGTGGGGCGAGGGTCCTATATATGTTTGTTTGCCTTTGTTTTCTGGTCTTAAAGCGGTCCGTTTGTTTTGATGGCCCTGAATGGCCCTTGTGCTTATATTTGCACTTTTGACCGGCGATGTCTATTCCGCCGCTCAGTTTGGATCCGATATGACATTTTGATTTGTGCGACCGCTTAAGACATATTTTGATATAAACTATGTTTGATATGACTTTTATGAAATTCTGAAATAAGTTTGGATTTGGCAATGAATATGTAATGTGGTCTGGGTACCCAAGTAGGGTGCCAGTCGCGGCCCACGGGGCTGGGTCGTGACACTATCCGTCTTAAAATATCATCATCACTCCATCTGGAATCATTTCCCATCTGACCTTTCGCTAGTACCATCAATACATGTGAGATACCATGATAAGCATGAATAAAACATGCAACAAGATAAGCAACCAATGCTAGGCAATAAAGAATCAATTTTTAGCTTTTTTCCATTTTTAAATGTGAATCAGGAGTGATGAGAAACACATGATCACAAATAAGATAGGTAATAAACACATAAACATGTATATAAAGGACCTCATATCCCAATCACGGACACTATCATTCTACGCTACCAGCTAATGCCCAAAGCATGGCATTCAGACCAGACTATACAATTGAGAATGCACAAACACCCTTAACATGAATTGCTAGTATCCGGTACAAGTGTTCGTCACCTAACGAGTATCGGAACCCCCTTACGTTACCCGGTTTCCCCTCTTATTAGTTCCATTTTAACCAACCCAAACGCTTAAGCTAAGGTTTACAATCTCAACATGCCTGGTAAGAAGTCCAAAAATCACAGCAGAGCCTTGCCCTTTCGTAAAGCCTCTGAACGATCTCAATCTTTTCAAATACAGATTAAACATAAGAATATGAGTGAATGAATACCCATATTGCCTTATAGAAAATTCGGGTCTAGATAGTCTACCCAAAACCTCATTCCGAACCCCAAAGGTCAAATCTGTAATTTCGTTGGAAGAACGAGTTCAATATGGTCTAATTTAATAATCTAGGGAGTCATATGAGTCTAATGATACCCATATAAGCATACTTCAATTTTGAACCCAAAAAGTCACCCATAATAGGATTCCGAGCCACGAAGAGAAAAATAGGAAATTCGATCCAAAATCAGTTTACCCATGATAAACCCTATACTAAAAATGATCTAAATCCAACATCAATTTCATATTCAAATTTGGAAATTACCATTTCTAACTTAGGGTTCTTATTCACCCAAATCCTCTCCTTAAATCATGATTTCTACCATGGAAGTCTCTACTATTTAATTATATAAATGTAGAAAGGATGATAGAAATGTACCCACTTGATAATCCTTGCAAAATCTCCTAATTTCTCTCCAAAATCAAGCTTCTGAAATAAAATTATGTGAATGAGAGGTAAATAACGTATTGGGGATTTTAAGTTTCTGCCCAGTTAACTCTCTATCGCGATCGGGGGTAAATAACCATCGCGATCGCGATACGCTGAAGATAGAGAGTTAACTGCTCTGAGAAAAAAACCATGTGGCATTGTGATCGCGATTAAGGACATTAGCAACAGCTGAAACTAGAAAAATCTTATTTTTCACTAATTCACCCCGAAATCCTGAGACTCATCCGGAACCTCCCGGATACAAACCAAATATTTCTTGGCATTAAAACATGCCACGAACTCACCCGGGCTCTTGGATTTCAAAAAGAGGTCGTCTTGACCCGGTCAACCCCATATGCCTTAAAACTAGTTGTCCAACCAGAAGACCAAATTGACTCCGAGCCCCTCGGAACCAAACCAACTACTCAACCACGCTATAATCGAGATTCCGGAACTAGTGGAATCGATGAAATTCCCAAAATAACATGTTTACCCCCGTTGTTTTTGCTCCTTCCAGATTTTTCGCTTTCTTACCAAAAACACATCTAATTACTTCGGGAATCGCGTCACCCATCCCCACAAGTCAAATATACTTTAATGAAGCTAGGGGAAAGGTTAAAAAGGGAAAAACAGTCAAAATTACTAAAACGACCTGACATATCGTTACATCTGATTGGGCTTGCCCAAGTTAACCCATCACATATCATCAACCCAAACTGACCTATCAAATGAGCCCAAACTGACTCATCAACTGCCCTCCGTTCAAAAGTATAAAAGCTACAAAACATGATTAACTTTTTTTTTAAATTATTATTTAATTTTTTAAATATTTGTTTACTTTTTTACATTTTTTATTTTTATTTTTAAAGAAAATTTTAATTATTTTAATTATTTTAATTTAATTTTTATATTTTTTATTTCTCTATTTTCAAAAAGTATTTAGATTTGATTTTCAAAATGTCATTTATTTGGAAAAGCGAGAGAATATTCACAATCAAAGAATATCAATATTTTGAGTTTCTCAAATTGTTTATAAATGGGTTAATTTGGGCGAGTTGGGTTATGACCCATCATTTAGCCCATCTTGACCTGCCCAACTTTGGCCCAAACGACCCATTTGCCACCCCAGTAGCGTCTGTTCTCCATATTCCATACACAAAACACTCTTTTAGCCCGTAACCAATAAATACCATATGGGTGTAGATAATCACCTGTCACATAGTCCAGGATTGGATCATGGAATTTATATTCCTTTATCACCTCTTCAATACCTCTCTCTTCTGTTGTACTATTAACCACAATCTCATTATGTATTGCCAACAAGGATGGTCAAAGATGTACATCAACAATGACGTCTAATGGATCATAGTATTGAGGGTAATCTATGTTACGGCTTCACATCAGCGCCATTATTTCAATAATTTGCTGCACAAAAAAGAAATTGCTCCTATCACCAAATATATGCAACAAAAAATATGTGCAGACAACTAACAAATAGGATGTTAACTTACATAATGTTCTAACCAGGAGCGAGATCTACTGAGGTACTTGAACCATTTCTAGTCCATGTCCAAGGTATAACCTAAGTGCAGTTCCTATTACCTACTGATTTAAGGTAAGCTTTCTTCTTATCAATGTTAATTGGTTTGTAGAGATCAAGATTCTTCACATTTTCATTTGCTGCTCCTCAACTCTTTGTGTCACACCCCAATCTCATCAGGGCATGATGGGCACCTAGCTCTTACTTAGAGCTGAGCGAACCCTTTGGCATTCACATAATGAAACTGGACATATAAAAAAAAATTCAAAAATGTAATAAAGTACTTTAAGTCAGACCATAGAAATTTGCGAACGATACTCAATTAATCAAAAACCGAATTAGTCAAACTGACATATCGGCCTACATGGTCGCTTTACTTAACACATGACATCTCAACGTACTAACCATAGGACACTGTCTGCAAAGTCTCTAAGAGTAAACACCTGAATTATATGAGTCGGGACAGGGCCCCGACATACCCATACACACATATGATAACCATAATGACTCGACACTGCTCTAGGAAGAAAATGGAGTTTGCCAATCCCAGCTGATAGCCAACCATCCTAGCTGGATACTTTTACCTGCAAAACAATCTGGGACTGTGTGGCATGAACACAACGCCCCCAAGCAAAGGGACGTCAGTACGAACATTGTACCGAGTATGTAAGGCAACAGTAATCATAAAGAATGAGATATAAGCCATAATGAAAGTATGAGAAACCACCTGTAATATGAATAGCCCCGAAGGCAGAGAATAACCATGTAAGTAGCCCAAAAGGTAATGACTAGAAACGTAAATATATACCATATCCGACCCTTTAGTAAGAGACTCGGTGAAATATAAATATATACCGTACCTGGCCCTCTAGTGAGGGACTCGGTGAAGTAATCATATATATACCGTACTCGGCCCTCTAGTGAGGGACTCGGTGAAATAATCATATATATACCGTACCCGGCCCTCTAGTGAGGGACTCGGTGAACAATGCAATGAAACTGTGCACGAATACATACCCGGTGTTACACCTTGGAAATTTCATGTCGTCGTGTAGTGAATGAACCACTGCGAGCTTAAGGATAACAGGAAGTTCTTAAGACTATAAGACGGATAATTAGTGGTCTTAGAATGCATACGTTAAGAATTTAAAGTCATATGAATTGATAAGATAAGAATTGGTAAGGAGAAGTGGAGTATAAGTGGGGTTAGGAAAGGTTTCGTAAATTATTGCGTTAAAGATTGTTTGGTAAGGCCTTGAGGGGGAGTTATAGGGATGTTTAGATCATTAATGAAGCATTAAACAAGTGTTAAGAAGGTTGTATAAGGATTTGAGATCAAACGAAACAACGAGGACAACTTCGGAAAAAAACTGTGAGTTACACGACCACATTATACGGCCCGTGGAACTTTATACGGACTGTATAATGGTCCCTATAACCTAACAACAACAATGTTTTCCAAGGTGGTGAACCACGAACACTTATACGGACCGTATAAGTCCCGACAGACTGATTAAGTTGCAACTATAAATACATGTTCCCACTTTATTTTCTCATTCTTTTCCACTTCTCCACTTCTCTCCAAGCTTCTATAATATTCCATACACTTCATCTTCAAGAATACAAGGGAAATCAAAGGTTTATACCATAAATTCAAGTGAATAGAGTGCAAGGAAGCTCTTTGGGGTTGCTAGAGTCATGAAATCCCTTGGAAGTTGAAGCTAGGGTTTTCTCCAAGTAAAGCATTGCGACAGAGGCGGTGGTTAGAATTATTGAAAGATTATGATGTGAGTATTTTATACCACCCCGGAAAGGCAAATGTAGTAGCTGATGCGCTTAGCCGCCGATCAATGAGCAGCTTATGTGAAGTTCCTCCTGAAAAGAAAGAGATGATTCATGAGCTTCACCAGCTAGCTAATCTTGGAGTACGTTTAATTGAATCAGGTGGTGTAGGAATCGATATTAATGATCCCACAGTTTCGTCCCTAGATATGGAAGTGAAAGAGCGCCAGTATGAAGACCCTCATTTGTGCCATTATAGAGACACATTTCATGAAAGAGAGGAGTCTCCAATTGAAATTTCCACGGATGGAATTCTAAGATACCAGGGCAGGCTAGGTGTTCCGAACGTTGCAGAATTGCGCCGTCGAATCTTAGAAGAAGCTCATTATTCTCGGTATTCTATTCACCCAGGCGCAACGAAGATGTATCATGATCTCAAGCTAATATAATGGTGGGATGGCATGAAGAGAGACATAGCAGAATTTGTAGCTCAATGTCCAATTTGCCAGCAGGTGAAAATCGAACATCAAAACCCAGGAGGATTATTGCAGGCAATGGAAATCCCTACTTGGAAATGGAAAGTGATCAATATGGATTTTATTGTGGGTTTACCCCGTTCCCGAGGCAGGAATGATTCTATATGGGTGATTGTTGATAGATTGACGAAAGTAGCTCATTTTCTTCCGGTCAGAACCACATACTTAGCAGAAGATTATGCAAGGTTGTATCTTAAAGAAATTGTGCGACTCCATGGTATACCGATATCCATTCTCACAGATAGAGGAGTGCAATTTACAGCTAAATTCTGGAAATCCTTCCAAGAAGGTCTAGGTATTCAAGTGAAGCTTAGCACGACATTTCATCCGCAGACTGATGGGCAAGCCGAACGTACTATTCAGACTTTGGAAGATATGCTACGGGCGTGTGTACTAGATTTCGGTGGTAGTTGGGATGATCACTTACCTCTGATTGAGTTCGCATATAACAATAGCTACCATTCCAGTATCCAAATGGCTCCGTATGAAGCTTTATATGGAAGGAAGTGTAGATCCCCAATTGGATGGTTTGAAATAGGAGAAGTACAGCTGATAGGCCCTGAATTGATTCAGCAAGCGGTAGAAAAAAACAAGGTGATCCGAGATCGATTGTTGACAGCCCAAAGTCGCCAAAAATCTTATTCGAACAACCGCCGGCGAGACTTGGAATTTTAGGTTGATGACTGGGTATTTTTGAAGGTGTCGCCAATGAAAGGGGTGATGAGATTTGGCAAGAAAGGGAAATTAAGTCCTCGATACATTGGACCTTATAAAATTATCCGCAAAGTGGGTCATGTAGCCTACGAATTGGACTTGCCTTCAGAACTTGAATCAGTCCATCCAGTTTTCCATGTCTCAATGCTCCGCAAGTGTGTTGGAGATCCTACGAGAATTTTTCCGATAGATGATGTTCAAGTGATAGAAAATTTAGTCTATAAAGAGGTGACCATTGTCATATTAGACAGGCAAGTACGGAAACTTCGAAATAAGGAAGTAGCTTTAGTCAAAGTCTTGTGGCGAAATGACAACCGAGAGGAAATGACTTGGGAAGCAGAAGAGAGTATGAAATCGACATACCCGCACTCATTCCAACCCCCAAGAGAGATCCAAGATGAAACATTAACACTATGAGGTATGTATGCTTTCTTTTCATGCTTTTCGTCGTGTGTGGCCATAAATATATTGATATTGTATTGTGGCCCTGTGAGGCAATATTATTATGGGTTGTTGTGACAAGATGGTAGTGCCATATTACAGGGGAAACTCTGGCGAAATTTTCGTAGAATTCCCGAGTGTTTAACATTTGAGGACGAATGTTCCAAAAAGGGGGGAAGAGTGTTGCACCTTAGAAATTTCATGTCGTCGTGTAGTGAATGAACCACTGCGAGCTTAAGGTTAACAAGAAGTTCTTAAGACTATAATATGGATAATTAGTGGTCTTAGAATGCATACGTTAAGATTTTGAAGTCATATGAATTGATAAGATAAGGATTGGTAAGGCCAAGTGGAGTATAAGTGGGGTTAGGAAAGGTTTCGTAAGTTATTGCGTTGAGGATTGTTTGGTATGGCCTTGAGGGCGAGTTATAGGGATGTTTAGATCATTAATGAAGCATTAAACAAGTGTTAAGAAGGTTGTATAAGGATTGGAGATCAAACGAAACAACGAGGACAACTTCAGAAAAAAACTGTGAGTTACACGACCACATTATACGGCCCGTGGAACTTTATACGGTCAATATAATGGTCCGTATAACCCAACAGTAACAATGTTTCCAAGGTGGTGAACCACGGACACTTATACGGACCGTATAAGTGGTCTGTATAAGTCCCGACGGACTGATTAAGTTGCAACTATAAATACATGTTCCCACTTTATTTTCTCATTCTTTTCCACTTCTCCACTTCTCCCCAAGCTTCTAGAATATTCCATACACTTCATCTTCAAGAATACAAGGGAAATAAAAGGTTTATACTATAAATTCAAGGGAATAAAGTGCAAGGAAGCTCTTTGGGATTGCTAGAGTCAAGAAATCCCTTGGAAGTTGAAGCTAGGGTTTTCTCCAAGTAAAGCATTGCCAACCAAAACCCGTTCCTACGCATTCAAAGGTGAGTTTCATGATTATTCCATGTTGTTTAAGGTATTGAAAAGTTGAAACACTTGGATTATGGAAGAAGATGGAGAATGGATTACAAAAGATGAGATTAGTGGCAATTGTGAATAGTAGATTAATATGAATCATGAATATTGATAT
This sequence comes from Lycium barbarum, assembly GCF_019175385.1. Lineage (NCBI taxonomy): Eukaryota > Viridiplantae > Streptophyta > Magnoliopsida > Solanales > Solanaceae > Lycium > Lycium barbarum. The sequence goes on along the minus strand of NC_083344.1, from coordinate 63,537,256 downwards.
GTTGTGATTGTAATTACGTTATGAATGATGTTAAGATCATGAGAGAAACATTAGATGAGAATGAATGTAACGTTATAGTATGATTATGATTATGAATGACCTTGAGAGGAAATTATCGGAATTGAATAATGATGAATTGGACTAAATTCGTTGATGATGATATTATGAATGTTATTATTGACGTTTGGGAGTTGAAATATGATATGGGGAAAGTAGTAGAAACAAAGGAGATGCTGCTCAATTTTCTATAGCTTTAGTTCAAACACGCTTATGTTGTTAATTATCTAATACGAGTATGAATTCTCTTGAAGGTAGAAACGTGGGCATTGAAGGAGAACAAGCGAGCGATATATTAGTTAAACGAAAAAGGTATGTAAGGCTAGTCCTTTCTTTCTATGGCATCAATCCTATGGCATGATTTTTCATTCTTCTCCATGAATCCTCTATATCCCGGAAAGCTAAGAGTCTATGTCCATGAATAGCCACATGAGATAAGAGATACATTACGAGCCCAATAATGATGATGATGAGCTTAAGTCTAAAGATTATAGAGTTCATGATATGATGTTCCTATAAAGTTAATGATGTCGTTTATTGTATACACTCACCTCATATACTATTTCCTTCAAGGTGAGGCAGAATACTTATAAATGCTCCATAATGGAATCGGGGGTTCACGACCTTATGTTACCTCGATAAAGTATAGCTATCTTTGAGTTATTATGCATGCATTATGATGAGTACATGTTGATGATATTACACCGCGCCTATATGGCCGGGCAGACACCGGGTAGCGTATACACCATGTCTAGATGGCATGGGCAGACACCACTAGTGAGCGGCATGAGATGGTATCACGGACGCGGGAGGCCTGGACGCGGGCTAATGATTATCACACCGTACCTATATGGTCGGGTAGTTTATAAATTTATGCATACATGATATGATGATTATTATGGAGTAAGCCAGCATGCATTATTTCTTTTATAATTGACAGTCAGTTACAGTTGCTCCTTATTTGATGCTTCCTTTATCTCATTGACGTATTATTATTACTTATGCTTCTTATACTCAGTACAATGTTCGTACTGACGTCCGTTTTCTTTGGACGTTGTGTTCATGCCCACAGGTAGACAGGGAGGTGATCCAGACTCGTAAAAGTAATCAGCAGATCTACAGGAGCACTCCATTTTTCCGAATGTGCTATTTGGTTGATTATTTTGTGTGTGTGTATATATATATATATATATATATATATATATATATATATATATATATGTGTATGTATGTATTTTGGTACGACGGGGTCTTGTCCCGTCCATATGTCTAGTACTCTAGTTGAGACTCGTAGATACGCAAGTGTGGGTAGTATGGTCTCACAATGTTACTATTGTATATGTTTATATTATTTTGATAGCCGAAGGGCTTATGTATATATAAAAGCAATTATGTTTCCAAACAAAAAATGATTTTTCTAGGATTTGAGTATGAATTTGATAAAAGAGCGCTTAATTGAGTATGATGAGTAAGAGAATGAGTGGTGCTCGGTGGTTAGCCCCAGGTACCCGTCACAGCCCCTAGTCGGGTCATGACAAAAGTGGTATCAGAGCAGTTCAGTCCTAGGAAGTGTCTACGAGCCGTGTCTAGTAGAGTCTTGTTTATGGTGTGTTGCGTGCCACACTAATAAACAGAAGGCTACCGGGCATTTAGGAAAAATTACCATCTTTCATCTTAAGAGATCGTGCGATAGAGCTGTGTTATAAGATTTTCCCCTCTTAATAGTGTGTTATGATTTCAGAAATGCCGCTAAAAGGAAAAGCTACAGTCGCCCAGAAGGGCAAGACTACGATGAAAAGGCGGATAGAAAGAGAGCCGCCAATGAATATAGAAGAGGGCCAGTCATATAATGAGGCCCCATCTAATACTTCCTCCACCTCGCCCCATGTAGAAGAACAAGGAGGTGCTTCAGCTCCAATTCCCCCACCGGTTACTTCGGGTCAACAAATGACCAAGGCTATCTATTTATTGACGCAGTTAGTTGCCGCCCAGGCACAGTGGCAGACTGCGGGATCAAGTGATAGGGCAGCTAGTACCAGAGCCTGTGATTTTATGAGTTTGAATCCTCCGGAGTTTTTTGGGTCAAAGCCGAATGAAGACCCGTAAGGTTTTATTGATGAGATGCTGAGAACATTGAGGATTATTCATGTTACACCTCTCGTTTATATATATATATATAGAGTTCCGCCGAATGCTAATTGTCCTAGTTTCGGGAAGTAGGATAAGTCTTGCAAGGTCATGCAGGTAGATGTGTCCATCTTGAGTATATAATGGAGTAAAATCATGTTCAGTAAGCTTCGGGAAGGTTTAAGACTCGTTGGATCATCGGAGATAAGTTTCAGGGGAAGTTTGGAAAATTTCATGTTCTGGCGCACTTTGCGGCACAACATGCGCCTAGCAAACACGACATGCGGCCACGCAGTTGCACCGCAAAGTGTGGCAATGAAATTTTGTGGTTCTGCATGGTTGGCGACACAACATGCGTTTAGCAAAGCACGCTTTGCATCTAGCAAAGTGTGCCGCATGTTGTGTCGGTCCAGAATTTTCTGGACCACTTTAAATAGGCCAAGCTCGACCAAAAATCATATTTTTCTCCATTTTGGACATAGAAACCTCTAGAAAATTCTCTCTAACATTCATCCACAAGAGAATTCAAGGGAAATCGATGATCAATAACACCAAATCCATGAAACCAAGTGTATGAAACCTAGCCAAAGTTCATCTAATTCAAGAAAACCCAAGGGAAGTGAAGTAGGGTTTTGGTGCTAGAGGAGTAACTCCACTCAAAGCTTGTTCAACCACTATCTAATGTAATTTTTATGACTTTCGCATGATGATTGAAGTATTTATACGTTGAAACACTTGGATTATAGAAGAGTGTAGTAAATGGGTCATAAAATGTGAATAGTGCCATAGTTGGATGATAGTTGGATTGAATTATGAGTGTTGGTGTGTTGTGAGTATAAATATGTTATAAATGACGTTTAGACCATGAAATAAGTATTATGTATGAGAAAACGTGATGATGAGCTAAAACCAATAAATGTAGGGAAATTGGAGAAAAATGGTGGATTGTAGTAAATGTGGATAAATGACGATTGTTGATACGATATTGTGAGTATTGTTGTGAACGTTTGGGAGTTGAAATGAAACGTGGGAAAATTAGTATAAAAAAAGGAAGTGCTGCCCAATTTTCCCTAGAAATAGTAACACGTTCTTATAGCCGATTAACTAATGTTAATGCGACTTCTCTTGAAGCTAGAAACGTGGGCATTAAAGGAGAACAAGCAAGCGACATATTAGTAAACAACAAAGGTATGTAAGGCTAGTCCCTTCTTTCTAAGGCATGAATCCTACGATATGATATTCCCTCCTTCTTCATGATTTTCCTATGTACCAAAAACTATGAGTCTGCAATTATGAAGAGCTTCACAAGATAACAGAAAGAGATATGTTACGAGCATGACGATACTGACGATGAATATAAGTCTATACGTTTCTACAAAGCTAACAACATTAACTATGATCTATTGGTGTTGCTTGTTGTATACACTCACCTTATATATTAATTCCTTCAAGGTGATGCAGACTACCTATGAATGCTCCATAATGTAATCGGGGGTTCTCGACCTTATGCCACCCCGACATTGTCATAGATTGTCTATAAGCCTTAATACACGTCCTATGACCAATGTTCCAAAAATTTACGAGTCTATGTTCATAGAGGATTTCATATGAGATAAATGTGAGAGATATGCTATAGAAACGATAAGGGTAATGATGAGCTTAAGCCTAAAATATTATAAAGACTATCATACGATACTTATTCGAAGTCCATGCTACGAATATGATGTGATTTTCATGGATTGTCTTTAAATTTAAGTGTATGCATTAATGAAAGGTTACGATACGCTTATCAGATGTATGTGATGACAATGATGATGATGAGATATATTGATCCTTGTTATGATGTATGCGATATGGTCTAGCTACTACGTGGCCGAATACGGAAGACGTGTATGTGCTATTGTCGAGCCACTATGTGGCCGAATACAGATATTGTCGAGCCACTACGTGGCCGAATACGGATGTTGTCGAGCCCTACGTGGCCGAATGCGGATAGTGTTTTATGTGTATGAGCAGATACGGTATTACGATGATGAATTATATGACATAATGACGTATACGCTATGATGATTCATGTACGACGATTATGTATATATGCTATATGTATGAAATGTATTCATCCTTAAAGGTCGCGCAGGTTTTGCCTTCACCTTATGACTTATGATTTCTCTATTATGTTTATTTCTTACATGCCTTACATACTCAGTACCATATTCGTACTGACGCCGTTTTCTTTGGACGCTGTGTTCATGCCCATAGGTAGACAGGGAGACGTCGCAGACCTATAGGAGCTACCAACAGATTTTCAGGAGCACTCCATTATTCCGGAGGTGCTAACGGGGTTTATCCTTTTGTATATATATATATATATATATATGTGTATGTATTTTTGGCACGACGGGGTCTTGTCCCGTCCTTATGTCTGGCACTCCAGTAGAGGCTCGTAGATACGCAGTGTGGGTCATATGGTCTCACGAAGTTGCTATTACGTATATATGTATGTATATATTGTTTTGATAGCCGAAGGGCGTATGTATATATAAAAAATAAAAAAAACAAAAAAAAATCAATTATGTTTTTCAAAATGAAAAACGATTGTCTTATGATTATGAGTTATGAATGGTAAAAGAGCATTATGAGTATGACGAGTAATAGAACGAGCGGTGCTCGGTGGTTAGCCCCGGGTACCCGTCGCGGCCCCCAGCTGGGTCGTGACAATTCATGCCTCCGAAACTGAATCTGTGGAGTTGGCATTTTATAGACTCTGAGATGTGGCGGTATTGTGGTACAATAATTGGCTAGCATCAAGAAAAGAAAATGCGCCTCCTCCCATGTGGCCAGAATTTGTAGATGCTTTCATCTTCCATTATTTGCCACCCGAGGTCCACCGAGTTATAGCGGATAGGTTCTTAAATCTAAAGCAAGGAAATATGAGTGCCCGCGAATACAACCTTCAATTTAATTCATTGGCTAGATATGCCCCGACTATGATGGCCGATATGGGAGATAGGGTACACAGGTTTGTTAGTGGGTTAGGGCCACATTTATTTAAGGATTGTTTGACGGCTTAGTTGCACGATGGGATGGATATTTCCCGAATACAAGCCCATGCCCTGAATTTGGAAAGGCAACAACCTCCAGAAAGGGGTGATCGTGATATCGATAGAAGGCAAAGCAAGAGGGTCAGATTTATGGGGGCAGGCAGTGATTATATAGGGGGATCAAGGCAGACACATTCTAGACACTCAGGCCAGTCGGTGACTAGTGCACCTCCACGATTTGTAGGTAGGAGATTTGATCGCTCCTTTCGTTTAGGATAGGGTAAGAGTTCGAGGGCCTCAGATTCTCAGTTTGGGGGAGATTGTAGCCAGAGGAGACCCCTAGTACCGCGATGCAGCCAGTGCGGTAGATTACATTCCGGACAGTGTCACCAAGGTTCGGGTGCTTGCTATGCCTGCGGCCAGGTTGGGCATATGATGCGAGATTGCCCGTCGATGAGTGGTAGAGTTGGGGTTCAGCCCACAGGATCAGTGGCTGGTTCATCTTCAGTGCGCCCGGTAGGGCAGACTCCTCAGATTCCAGCAGGCCGAGGTAGAGGCAGAGGGGGAGCATCTACTTCAGGTGCCACTCAACCCTGTATGTATGCTTTAGCCGGACGACAGGATGTTGAGTCCTCCCCAGATGTGGTTACAGGTACATTATCTGTATTTTCCCATGATGTGTATGCATTGATAGATCCGGGTTCTAACTTGTCTTTTATTACTCTGTATGTTGCTGGTTGTATTGGGGTGAAACCTGAGCCAATTAAACCTTTTGAGGTATCTACTCCAGTTGGTGATCCCGCGATAGCTAGATAGGTGTATAAAAATTGTGTACTTGAGATATGCAATCGCCAGACCAAAGCTAATTTAATTGAGCTGGAAATGTTAAATTTCGATGTGATTATGGGTATGGATTGGTTGGCCTCATGTTATGCTAATGTTGATTGTCGGATGAAGATAGTTCGATTCCGATTTCCGGGAGAGCCCGTGCTTGAATGGAAGGGTAATACAACATCTCCAAGAGGTAGGTTTATTTCCTACCTTAAGGCAAGAACGATGATAGCTAAGGGATATATTTATCACTTAGTCCGGGTTCACGATACCAAAGCAGACTCGCCAAATTTTCGATCCGTTCCGGTAGTGAATGAATTTCCGGATGTATTCCCAAATGAACTTCCAGGCCTTCCTCCAGAAAGAGATATTGACTTCGCAATTGATGTGTTGCCGGACACTAAGCCTATTTCTATTCCTCCTTACCGAATGGCTCCGGCAGAATTGAAAGAATTAAAGGCACAGTTGAAAGATTTGCTTGAGAAGGGGTTTATTAGACCCAGTTCATCACCGTGGGGAGCACCAGTCCTATTCGTGAGAAAGAAAGATGGTTCCCTACGAATATGCATCGATTATAGGCAGTTGAATAAGGTGACAATAAAGAACAAATATCCTCTGCCAAGGATAGATGATTTATTTGATCAACTACAGGGTGCCAAGTGGTTTTCCAAAATAGACTTGAGGTTAGGTTATCATCAAGTGAGAGTTAAAGAAGAAGATATTCCCAAAACAGCTTTCAGAACGAGATATGGTCATTATGAATTCCGGGTGATGTCATTTGGGTTGACTAACGCCCCAGCAGTGTTCATGAATTTGATGAATAACGTATTCAGGCCTCTCTTGGATTTATTCGTGATAGTGTTCATTGACGATATTCTGGTATACTCTCGCACATAATCAGAACATGCAGATCATTTACGTATCGTCCTTGGAATTCTTCAAACCCGAGAATTGTATGCAAAATTTTCAAAGTGCGAGTTTTGGCTGAATTCTGTAACATTTTTGGGTCATGTTATTTCAGATGATGGCATTCGAGTTGACACTCAGAAAATTGAAGCCTTGAAGACCTGGCCAAGGCCTACGACGCCTACAGAAGTCTGTAGTTTTCTAGGATTGGCAGGTTACTATAGAAGGTTTGTAGAGGGATTTTCCTCTATTTCAGCCCCATTGACGAAGTTAACCCAAAATTCAGTTAAATTTCAATGGAATGATGCTTGTGAACGCAGCTTGCAAGAGTTGAAGGACAAATTAACCTCAGCCCCAGTCCTGATGCTTCCAGAAGGGACGGATGGTTACTTTGTATATTGTGATGCTTCCGGTGTTGGGTTAGGATGTGTGCTAATGCAGCACGGTAAAGTCATTGCTTATGCTTTGAGACAGCTGCGGAAACATGAAAGGAACTACCCAACTCATGATCTCGAATTGGCTGCAGTCATTCATGCATTAAAAATGTGGAGACACTACTTGTATGGTGTGCATGTTGATATCTATACAAATCACAAGAGTCTTCAATACATTTTCCAACAGAAAGAGTTAAATCTGCGGCAGAGGCGGTGGTTAGAATTATTGAAAGATTATGATGTGAGCATTTTATACCACCCCGGAAAGGCAAATGTAGTAGATGATGCGCTTAGCCGCCGATCAATGAGCAGCCTATGTGAAGTTCCTCCGGAAAAGAAAGAGATGATTCATGATCTTCACCAGCTAGCTAATCTTGGAGTACGTTTAATTGATTCAGGTGGTGCAGGAATCGATATTAATGATCCCACAGTTTCGTCCCTGGATATGGAAGTGAAAGAGCGTCAGTATGAAGACCCTCATTTGTGGCATTACAGAGACACATTTCATGAAAGAGAGGAGTCTCCATTTGAAATTTCTGCGGATGGAATTCGTAGATACTGGGGCAGGCTAGGTGTTCCGAACGTTGCAGAATTGCGCCGTCGAATCTTAGAAGAAGCTCATTATTCTCGGTATTCTATTCACCCAGGTGCAACGAAAATGTATCATGATCTCATGCTAATATATTGGTGGGATGGCATGAAGAGAGACATAGCAGAATTTGTAGCTGAATGTCCAATTTGCCAGCAGGTGAAAATCGAACATCAAAACCCAGGAGGATTATTGCAGGCAATGGAAATCCCTACTTGGAAATGGAAAGTGATCAATATGGATTTTATTGTGGGTTTACCCCGTTCCCGAGGCAGGTATGATTCTATATAGGTGATTGTGAATAGATTGATGAAAGTAGCTCATTTTCTTCCGGTCAGAACCACATGCTCAGCAGAAGATTATGCAAGGTTGTATCTTAAAGAAATTGTGCGACTCCATGGTATACCGATATCCATTCTCACAGATAGAGGAGCGCAATTTACTGCTAAATTCTGGAAATCCTTCCAAGAAGGTCTAGGTATTCAAGTGAAGCTTAGCACGACATTTCATCCGCAGACTGATGGGCAAGCCGAACGTACTATTTAGACTTTGGAAGATATGCTACGGGCGTGTGTACTAGATTTCGGTGGTAGTTGGGATGATCACTTACCTCTGATTGAGTTCGCATATAACAATAGCTACCATTTCAGTATCCAAATGGCTCCGTATGAAGCTTTATATGGAAGGAAGTGTAGATCCCCAATTAGATGGTTTGAAATAGGAGAAGTACAACTGATAGGCCCTGAATTGATTCAGCAAGCGGTAGAAAAAGTCAAGGTGATCCGAGATCGATTGTTGATAACCCAAAGTCACCAAAAATCGTATGCGAACAACCGTCGGCGAGACTTGGAATTTTAGGTTGATAACTGGGTATTTTTGAAGGTGTCGCCAATGAAAGGGGTGATGAGATTTGGGAAGAAAGGGAAATTAAGTCCTCGATACATTGGACCTTATAAAATTATCCGCAAAGTGGGTCATGTAGCCTACGAATTGAACTTGCCTTCAGAACTTGAATCAGTCCATCCAGTTTTCTATGTCTCAATGCTCCGCAAGTGTGTTGGAGATCCTACAAGAATTGTTCCGATAGATGATGTTCAAGTGACAGAAAATTTAGTCTATAAAGAGGTGCCCATTGTCATATTAGACAGGCAAGTACGGAAACTTCGAAATAAGGAAGTAGCTTCTGTCAAAGTCTTGTGGCGAAATGACAACTGAGAGGAAATGACATGGGAAGCAGAAAAGAGTATGAAATCGACATACCCACACTCATTCCAACCCCCAAGAGAGATCCAAGATGAAACATTAACATTATGAGGTATGTATGTTTTCTTTTTATGCTTTTGGTCTTGTGTGGCCATAAATATATTGATATTGTATTGTGGCCGTGTGAGGCAATATTATTATGGGTTGTTGTGACAGGATGGTAGTACCATATTACAGGGGAAGCTCTGGCGAAATTTTCGTAGAATTCCCGAGTGTTTAACATTCGAGGACGAATGTTCCAAAAAGGGGGAAGAGTGTTGCACCTTAGAAATTTCATGTCGTCGTGTAGTGAATGAACCATTGCGAGCTTAAGGATAACAGGAAGTTCTTAAGACAATAATATGGATAATTAGTGGTCTTAGAATGCATACGTTAAGATTTTGAAGTCATATGAATTGATTAGATAAGGATTGGTAAGGACAAGTGGAGTATAAGTGGGGTTAGGAAAGGTTTCGTAAATTATTGCGTTGAGGATTTTTTGGTAAGGCCTTGAGGGCTAGTTATAGGGATGTTTAGATCATTAATGAAGCATTAAACAAGTGTTAAGAAGGTTGTATAAGGATTGGAGATCAAACGAAACAACGAGGACAACTTCGGAAAACAACTGTGAGTTACACGACCACATTATACGGCCCGTGGAACTTTATACGGACCGTATAATGGTCCGTATAACCTAACAGCAAGAATGTTTTCTAAGGTGGTGAACCACGGACACTTATACGGACCGTATAAGTCCCGACGGACTGATTAAGTTGCAACTATAAATACATATTCCCACTTTATTTTCTCATTATTTTCCACTTCTCCACTTCTCCCCAAGCTTCTAGAATATTCCATACACTTCATCTTCAAGAATACAAGAGAAATCAAAGGTTTATACCATAAATTCAAGTGAATAGAGTGCAAGGAAGCTCTTTGGGGTTGCTAGAGTCAAGAAATCCCTTGGAAGTTGAAGCTAGGGTTTTCTCCAAGTAAAGCATTGCCAACCAAAACCTGTTCCTATGCATTCAAAGGTGTGTTTCATGATTATTCCATGTTGTTTAAGGTATTGAAAAGTTGAAACACTTGGATTATGGAAGAAGATGGAGAATGGATTACAAAAGATGAGATTAGTGGCAATTGTGAATAGTAGATTAATAAGAATCATGAATATTGATATGTTGTGATTGTAATTACATTATGAATGATGTTAAGAGCATGAGAGAAACATTAGATGAGAATGAATGTAACGTTATAGTATGATTATGATTATGGATGACCTTAAGAGGAAATTGTCGGAATTGAATAATGATGAATTGGACTTAAGTCGTTGATGATGATATTATGAATGTTATTATTGACGTTTGGGAGTTGAAATATGATATGGGGAAAGTAGTATAAACAGAAGAGATGCTGCTCCATTTTCTATAGCTTTAGTTCAAACACGCTTATGTTGTTAATTATCTAATACGAGTATGAATTCTCTTAAAGGTAGAAACGTGGGCATTGAAGGAGAACAAGCAAGCAATAGATTAGTTAAACGAAAAAGGTATGTGAGGCTAGTCCTTTATTACTATGGCATGAATCCTATGGCATGATTTTTCCTTCTTCTCCATGAATCCTCTATATCCCGGAGAGCTAAGAGTCTATGTCCATGAATAGCCACATGAGATAAGAGATACATTACGAGCCCAATAATGATGGTGATGAGCTTAAGTCTAAAGATTCTAGAGTTCATGATATGATGTTCCTATAAAGTTAATGATGTCGTTTATTGTATACACTAACCTCATATATTATTTCCTTCAAGGTGAGGCAGAATACTTATAAATGCTCCATAATGGAATCGGGGGTTCACGACCTTATGTTACCTCGATAAAGTATAGCTATATTTGAGTTATTATGCATGCATTATGATGAGTACATTTTAATGATATTACACCGCACCTATATGGCCGGGCAGACACCGGGCAGCGTATACACAATGTCTAGATGGCATGGGTAGACACCACTAGTGGGCAGTATGCGATGGTACCCCAGACGCGGGCTAATGATTATCACACCGTACCTATATGGTCAGGCAGTTTATACATTTATGCATACATGATATGATGATGATTATGGAGTAAGCCAGCATGCATTAATTCTTTTATAATTGATAGTCAGTTACAGTTGCTTCTTATTTGATGCTTCCTTTATCTCATTGACGTATTATTATTACTTATGCCTCTCATACTCAGTACAATGTTCGTACTGACGTCTGTTTGCTTTGGATGGTGTGTTCATGCCCACAGGTAGACAGGGAGGTGATCCAAACTCGTAGAAGTCATCAGCATATCTAGAGGAGCACTCCATTTTCCTGGAGGTGCTATTTGGTTGATTATTTTATGAATATATATATATATATATATGTATGTATGTATGTTGTTACACCCCGCAGCTTCGAAGAAGCACTTATCAAATTTGAAACATAAGTACGTTGAGTTATGGTTAAGTAAAACCACTTTGGAATATAAGGAGCAAGCATTATAAAGTATATTTAATGAGTGAAGGATGTGTATATATATGGAACAGTTGACAGGGGGTGTGCTGTGGCCTTTGTTGTGCTGTGAATATATATGGCACAGTTGACAGGGGGTGTGCTGTGGCCTTTGTTGTGATGTGTCTATGTATGGCATAGTTGACAGGGGGTGTGATGTGGCCTTTGTTGTGATGTATATATATATGGCACAGTTTACAGTGGGTGTGCTGTGGCCTTTGGTGTTATATATATATATGGCACAGTTGACAGGGGGTGTGTTGTGGCCTTTGTTGTGATGTGTATATATATGGCACAGTTGACACGGGGTGTGCAGCCTTTGTTGTGATGTGTATATATATGGCACAGTTGACAGGGGGTGACGCTGTGGCCTTTGTTGTGATATTTCTATGGATATATGTGTTTCTTTGATATAGCTATACTGATGCATTTATTTTGCCCATTTATTGACACGCCTCAAATGTTTTCCATGATTTTATGTATATATTGATTTCATGCCTTACATGCTCAGTACACTATTCGTACTGACCCCCTTTCTTCGGGGGCTGCATTTCATGCCCGCAGGTACAGACCCTCAGCTTGGTTACCCTCCGGCTTAGGATTTCTGCCTAGCTGTTTGGAGAGCTCCATTGTCCCGGAGCTTGAGCTGTTTTGGTACAGATCTTCTTATATAGACTTTGTCATACTCCTAGAGGTCTGTAGACATGTGTGGGTTATGTATATGGTTTGGTCAGCTATACAGATGTAGTTCGTTTTGGATATTCCCGTGTATATTGGCAGCCTTGTCGGCTTGTGCATTTTGTTATGTTTGGTTAACTGTGACTCTTCAGGAGACAGGTTCATTCTGATATATGGCATTATGAGTCTACAACATGTTTTATATATTTCCACATTGTCCTTAGTATCAGTCTGATTATATCTAACAGGTTCGTATACGGGTGCCCTGCTTGGGCACTAGTCATGGCCCATCGGTTTGGGTCGTGACATATGTATTTTGGGCACGACGGGTCTTGTCCCGTCCATATGTCTAGTACTCTAGTAGAAGCTCGCAGATGCGCAAGTGTGGGTAGTATGGTCTCACAATGTTACTATTGTATATGTTTATATTATTTTGATAGCCGAAGGGCTTATGTATATATAAAAGCAATTATGTTTCCAAACGAAAAATGATTTTTCTAGGATTTAAGTATGAACTTGATAAAAGAGTGCTTAATGAGTATGATGAGTAAGAGAATGAGTGGTGCTCGGTGGTTAGCCCCGGGTACCCGTCACGGCCCCTAGTCGGGTCGTGACACCCGGCCCGGGACTCGGTGAAATGATGCAATAACGTTATGCACGATTAGAATATCAGGAGCAACTATATACAAACTAAATCATCATCTGAGACTCAATAGAATAATTAGAATGAACCAACACTTGAGAATCAAAGACAACTGTCATGTCAAGTACCACTGAGAACTATAATTAATTGGAGTCATGTATGTTCATCGTTTGCTCGTTTATGTAATTCATGCCAAAAATAAAGAAGGGATGGCCTTAACATACCTTATCCGCTCCAAGCTAACCACAAATCAAACCCCAGGCTTCCCAATCTACAACAACATTATTGATATCAAGTATTAACTATAGTACACTCAGAATCGAAAGTCTAAGCTAGCACATTACTTAACAAAATTCGGGCAGCATTTCCTTTATAAATTCAACAAACCCTGAGAATTTAACTCGGCCAAATTATCAACAATAACAACCAGAACAATCCAGCAAGTATTTATGTATCAATAACAAGATACCATGTAGTAACAATGTTACACCTCAAAAATTTTTCCGTTGATGCACAGTGAATAGACTAACGAAGAGCACGAAGTATATGGTATTTCAATAAGTAAGGAATGACATTTAATGACCCTAATTAATATCTCAAAGACATTCGAGGTAACAGGAGAAAGTTTGCCAAGAGAAGGCAAGGCATACAATATGTATCGGAAATGATTTACGAGTAACAAGTTAATGATGATTTAATGATGCTTTGGAGAAGAGTTATAACGTCCCTTAGATTGTTAATGAGGTGATAAACAAGTGTTAAGAAGGTTCCATAAGGATTGGAGATCAAACGAGTCGACGAGAATTAGTTCGGAAGAACTGGCATTGTACGGCCCAACATACTGGCCGTATGTTTGGCCGTATATTTGTTATATCCCGTATTTTTTAACGTCAGATTATTTGCTGAGGTGGGACCCACACATCGAGATTTTTTTTGGGACATCTAAAAAATTCATATGAATCACATATGAAAAGTTAAACACGACTCAAGAAGGAACCTTGGGCCAAATCAAAGTGGAAGTCCTCCAAACGAATATTTTTAAGAAAACGTTTTCGGGTGATCTGACGTCAAGGGGCAAAAACGGTATTATAAGTTTGGAATTTGGAAAAGTACCAAGAAATAGAAGTTGTAGATAATTGAATTAGCTTTCCAACCATAGGTAGTGGGTCCCCAGGTGACGTCGGTACAAGGAGATATGAACGTTTTAAGGTCGAAAGGTCAGTGGGCTAGGCCCAACTCGGGACCAAACCGAGTTGGCCCAAAAAAATCAAAAAAAATAATAAGGCCCAAATTTGTGAGGCCCAACCGGCCATGGTTATGGCCCAAGCCAATATTAAATAAAATTTGGTCAATAAAAGGATGACTAAGTCATCCTTATCACAATAAGTTCTAGAGGTTTCAAGAAAAGAAGAACAAGAGAAAGAAGAGAGAAAAGCTTAAGGCCATTTCGGCCATAGAGAAAGTCCATGAGAAAAATTGATAAACATTCTTCAAAAATCAATCCCTACCAAGTAAAGGGTGCTTAACAAGGTGGAGGTGTTGTTGGAGCAAGAAAGATTCAAAATCATACAAGTTGCCAAGTTGTAGTCAAGTGAGAAGTTGAAGAAGAAAGGTGAGTTTTGATCTTTCTTTATGTGTTATGAATGGTTTATATGTGTTGTAGTATGTTAAAATGGATGAAATTCATGAAAGAGATAAAAATAGGGGTGTGGCCGTGAGGTATGGAACATGTATATGTGTGTAGAAATTGTGTTTTAATTAATTTATCTAGTGTTTGGTTGTTATTGTTGTGAATGATATGTGGAAAATGGAAGTTGAATAAATTTGGAGAGGTTGTAGTGTGTATGCTTGATGTTAGCCGTGTAGTTGTAGAGTAATATGGAAGAAAAGGAGTCAATTCTATTTAATGTTTTGGTTGTAGTTGAATTGTGGATGCTAGATTGCTAATGAATGCATAATAATCTTGTGAAGTTGAAGTAGGTGGAGGTTTGTTTTAGAAGTTATGTGAATTGAATGTAATGTTCTTGCATGCATGGAAGGTAATGTGGTTAGTATGATGTTGTTGGAATATAGATCATGAGGTTGTGATTGTTTTCATTAAAGTTAGAAAGTTTTTGGAAGAAGTAGTAAGTTGATTGAATATGGAAGTTGTTAGTATTGTTGTTGTTGGAATTGTGGTTGATATTTTGGCCGGGTTTGAATTCTCGGGATTGTTGTTGATTGAAATTAGCCAAGTTGAACTTGGTGGGATGGAGTATTTATAGGGGAAGTGCTGCCGAAATTTCGGTAGCCAAATGTTTCCTTAAGAATTCAACTCTAAGTATCCCAATAAGAGTTTTGGTAAACATGACCAATTTGCAGATTTTGACGAGATTGCAACGTGAATTCGGAATAGCAAAAGAAGCGGAAAGAGGTATGTAAGGTTTCACCCTTCTTTCTATGGCATGTCTTAGACGGAATAAGTTGGGTACGCGCCTCGGGGACAACTCTCTTCCCCGGAATCCGCATCCAAAGTTTTCCACTTTTTGTTCAATAGAATTGAACTAGAAAGTGTGCAAATGATGGAAAGACCTCTTAAACCCCTAGAACTTGCATAAGTGGGACCCGATTACCCTAGGACCCTCACAAGTAATGACATGACACGTAATATATGTAAATCATATATGTCACCCCATCCGGCCCGAGGTGGGCCCGCTACTCTCGGATTTTTCCTTACAGTCTTGCTTGACTTACTTGAAGTGAATCCAAAGGGAACCTTTGATCCCGATTTCGTTACCAAATGATAAATACTATGACTCCTCTAACGAGGGCACTTCCATGACGATAATGATAACAATGATGTTAGATAAGAGAATATGCCTATGATACGTACTACCGGAACGACTCTATGACTAAGATGACTAAGCTAAGTATCTTATGTAAACATGAAAATGATAAACTAATTTTTGAATCTTATTTATATTTCCTAGCTATGACTTTATTTTCTAAAAGATTTCAAAGTCTATGAACTGTCATCTATGATGCCCCGATTTCATTCTACGTTTACTTTAATATTATTCCCCGTTGGTAGTCTCACCTTAAAATACTCGTTCCTTCAAGGTGAGACAAAGCGATCACGAGTATTCTATAATATAATTGGAGGTCACCGACCTTACGTCACTCCGATGACTACATGATTCTTCTTTGGGCTTTCCTGCGTGCCTATGAGACATATGTATATAGGATACGTAAATGCATATAAGACATGTAAATGTATGTAAGATATGTGTATATATTTTTAAAACATGCACATGACGAAAGAGCTAGAGCGCTATAGACGCTGATGTACCTACACGACACACGTATATGTATATGATAAAAGAGCTAGAGCGCTATAGACGCTGATATATGTACATGATATATGCATGTGTATACGGGGAAAATGGAGGTAAGGGCAGAGCGTTATGAACGCATCTCCACCTGATCAGTTGGCATTACGTGATATGATATCGTCCCGGACGCGGGATGCCCGGACGCGGGATGCCCGGACGCGGGATATGTATATTTATGGTTAAATGGATCGGCTGCCGACGCCTCGGCAATATAAGATGTCCTATTTTATATGTATATGTATATGAACAAGGAAAGATTCTTAAAGGAAAGCTAAGTACGCATAGCACCTGCCAAGGGTATATATATATACAGGTTATGTTTCTACCTCAGGACATGTGCTATTATTCTCTTATGTCGTTATTTCCGTTTTATACTTTCCGTATGCTACTATTCATGCCTTACATACACGGTACACTATTCGTACTGACGTCCCTTCTTGTGGACGCTGCGTTTCATGCCGCGCAGGTCAGCAGACAGGCGGATTTGATCCTTAGAAGCTCTACCAGCAGTGTTGACAGTGCTCCAGTTATTCCGGAGCCTCACTTCCTTGGTACTATTTAGTGTATATATATTCGGGCACGGCAGTACTCAGCCCTTTCTATGTATAAACGTACTATGTCTAGAGGCTCGTAGACAGATATGTACAGTCAGTTAAGTATAGTTAGGTATATGGTGTTTTGGCATGCTAATGTTGATGTATAAGTGATAACGAAGTTTATTAGTCTATGTTCAGAATGACGCCGCTAATGTTAATGTTAAAAAAAAATGGCTCTGTTTACATGGCTTGCTAAGAGGTAAAGGTAAAACGATAGACAAGGGGTGCTCGGTACAAGTATCGGGTACTCGTCACGGCCCCTAGACGGGTCATGACAGAAGTGGTATCAGAGCAGTTCAGTCCTAGGGGTTTGTCTACGAGTCGTGTCCAGTAGAGTCTTGTTTATGGGTGTGTTGCGCGCCACACTTATAAACAGGAGGCTACAGGGCATTTAGGAAATATGACCTTCTTTGTACTCAAGATCGTGCGATAGAGCTATGCTACCAGGTTTCCACATTCCTTTCCTAATCCTGTGTTATGGTTTCAGTAATGCCGCCGAAAAGGAAGGCTACGACGGCCCAGAAGGGCAAGAGGGTGGCTGGCAGCAGAGTTGAACGGGAGCTAGAAGAAGGAGAATCTCATAATGAAGCTCCCCTTGAGACCTTTCCTGCTCCCCCTGCACCAGCAGAGCAGGAAAGAGTTTCAGCTCCAGCCCCCGCACCTCCAGTTCCACCGCCAGCAGCTCCGGGCCAACAGATGGCCGAGGCCATTCAATTACTGACCCAGTTAATTGCCGCACAGGCTCAGCGGCAAGATGTAGACCTAGGAGACAGGGCGGTAAGTGCAAGGGCCCGCGACTTTATCACCCTGAAGCCTCCAGAGTTTTATGGATCCAGACCAGAGGAGGACCCGCAGAGTTTTATAGATTAGATGCTGAGGACTCTAAGGATCATACATGCTTCGGATACGGAGTCCGTAGAGTTGGCTTCATACAGGTTGCGGGATGTGGCAGTTTTGTGGTATAGTAGTTGGATATCCTCGAGGGGAGCGAATGCACCTCCCCTGGTTTGGCAGGAGTTTACCGAGGCATTTCTGCGACATTTCTTACCGCCAGAGGTTCGACGAGCACGAGACGAGATGTTCTTGAACCTTAAACAAGAAAATATGAGTGTTCGGGAGTACGACCTTTGTTTCAACTCACTAGCCAGGTATGCCCCAGCCCTGATAGCAGATAGGGGAGATCATGTGCACCGATTCGTGAGTGGGCTAGGGCCACATTTAGTTAAGGAGTGCCTGACGGCTTCACTCCAGGATGGGATGACTATTACCCGCATTCAGGCCCACGCCCAAAATTTGGAAGAGCAGTACCAGTCACAGAGAGGGGAGCGATATCCAGATAGGGGTTCCAGAAAAAGGGGCAGATTTTCCAGGGCTAGAAGCGAGTATAGAGGGGGACAGGCACCGGAGCAATTTAGGTATTCAGACCAATCGACGGCCAGTGCACCTCCTCGATTTGCGGATAGGGGGCTTGACCGTTCTACTCACTCGAGACCAGATCAGGGTACTAAGGCGTCAGGATCCCAGTACAGAGCTGATTCTAGAAGGATGATGCCACCCCCGCCACGGTGTGCGCGATGTGGTAGACCACACTCTGGAGAGTGTCGCGCAGGTACAAGTGCATGTTATACTTGTGGGTGGGTTGGCCATTTGATGCGTGATTGCCCACTGAGGTATGAGGGAGACCAAGCCCAGCCCGCCGGGTCCGCGGTTGGTTCATCGTCGACCGTACGCCCTCTTGGACAGACTTCCCAAGCTCCAGCGGGCCGCGGCCGAGGTAGAGGAGGGACACCTAGTTCTGCTGGTCCTCCGCACCGCCTATATGCATTGACAGGACGACAGGACCCTGAGCCTTCCGCAGACGCGGCCACAGGTACTTTTTCGGCACCTTCTATGATATGTATGTTAATTGATTCGGATTCTATCCTATCCTACGTTGCCTTTATATTGCTGATCATATTAAGAATTCAGAAATTAGGACGAAAGGTAGCCATACGCACAGGTAAAAAGACGAATACTAGAGATTGCGGAGGTTAGAACTGTAAATAAAAGAAGGGATGTGTTACGCGGCGTTTCGAAAACTGCTAAGACCCCAACTTGTTCCATAATATGTGATATAAGTAGTGCGAGGGAGTGGGGGCGAAAATACTAACGATAAGACGCTGAAATGCACTAAAGTTTCAAGGTTAAGCGTGCTAGGGTGAGAGTAATTTCATGATGGGTGACCCCCTGGGAAATATGCTGAAATTTTCACAAATGTGGGAACAAGAAACGAATGTGAAGCTAGGTAGTCCAATGTAAATTAGAGTGTGTGGAGTGGTTACAAACCCTATAATAGTCATGTAGGCTGAGACGGACAAGACTAACGGAAGAGGAGAAAGCGTGACAGAAAGGGGACTTATTAACGTAGGGCCAACGTTCGGAGCTTACTCAATGGACTTACGACATAAAAGCGACCTAAGCGACATGTGAGATGTCTACGAAGGAGACCTCCCCGAAGTATTATGATACACTATGAGGCCAGTTTAACATTCGAGGACGAATGTTCTAAAGGGGGGGGGGGGGAGAATGTTATATCCCGTATTTTTGAACGTCAGATTATTTGCTGAGGTGGGACCCACACATCGAGATTTTTTTTGGGACATCTAAAACAAATTCATATGAATCACATATGAGAAGTTAAACACGACTCAAGAAGGACCCTTGGGCCAAATCAAAGTGGAAGTCCTCCAAACGAATATTTTTAAGAAAACGTTTTCGGGTGATCTGCCTTCAAGGGGCACAAACGGTATTATACGTTTGGAATTTGGAAAGGTACCAAGAAATAGAAGTTGTAGATAATTGAATTAGCTTTCCAACCATAGGTAGTGGGTCCCCAGGTGATGTCGGTACAAGGAGATATGAACGTTTTAAGGTCGAAAGGTCAGTGGGCTAGGCCCAACTCGGGACCAAACCGAGTTGGCCCAAAAAAATCAAAAAAAATAATAAGGCCCAAATTTGTGAGGCCCAACCGTCCATGGTTATGGCCCAAGCCAATATTAAATAAAATTTGGTCAATAAAAGGATGACTAAGTCATCCTTATCACAATAAGTTCTAGAGGTTTCAAGAAAAGAAGAACAAGAGAAAGAAGAGAGAAAAGCTTAAGGCCATTTCGGCCATAGAGAAAGTCCATGAGAAAAATTGATAAAAATTCTTCAAAAATCAATCCCTACCAAGTAAAGGGTGCTTAACAAGGTGGAGTTGTTGTTGGAGTAAGAAAGATTCAAAATCATACAAGTTGCCAAGTGGTAGTCAAGTGAGAAGTTGAAGAAGAAAGGTGAGTTTTGATCTTTCTTTATGTGTTATGAATGGTTTATATGTGTTGTAGTATGTTAAAATGGATGAAATTCATGAAAGAGATAAAAATAGGGGTGTGGCCGTGAGGTATGGAACATGTATATGTGTGTAGAAATTGTGTTTTAATTAATTTATCTAGTGTTTGGTTGTTATTGTTGTGAATGATATGTGGAAAATGGAAGTAAGGGCAGAGCGTTATGAACGCATATTCACCTGATCAGTTGGCATTACATGATATGATATCGTCCCGGACGCGGGATATGTATATTTATGGTTAAAGGGATCGGCTGTCGACGCCTCGGCAATATAAGATGTCCTATTTTATATGTATATGTATATGAACAAGGAAAGATTCTTAAAGGAAAGCTAAGTACGCATAGCACCTGCCAAGGGTATATATATATACAGGTTATGTTTCTACCTCAGGACATGTGTTATTATTCTCTTATGTCGTTATTTCCGTTTTATACTTTCCGTATGCTACTATTCATGCCTTACATACTCGGTACACTATTCGTACTGACGTCCCTTCTTGTGGACGCTGCGTTTCATGCCGCGCAGGTCAGCAGACAGGCGGATTTGATCCTTAGAAGCTCTACCAGCAGTGTTGACAGTGCTCCAGTTATTCCGGAGCCTCACTTCCTTGGTACTATTTTGTGTATATATATTCGGGCACGGCAGTACTCAGCCCTTTCTATGTATAAACGTACTATGTCTAGAGGCTCGTAGACAGATATGTACAGTCATTTAAGTATAGTTAGGTATATGGTGTTTTAGCATGCTAATGTTGATGTATAAGTGATAACGAAGTTTATTAGTCTATGTTCAGAATGACGCCGCTAATGTTAATGTTAAAAAAAATGGCTCTGTTTACATGGCTTGCTAAGAGGTAAAGGTAAAACGATAGACAAGGGGTGCTCGGTACAAGTATCGGGTACTCGTCACGGCCCCTAGACGGGTCGTGACAATATTCAGCCGGGATTAGCACCCCTCACTGGACTAAAAGTATGACCAAACATACGGTCAGTATAATTTATACGGACCGTATGTTGGTTTGTGAAATCCAAGCGTGAAAGATTTTGTATTATTAATAAGGGGGCCAAGTTTATTTCATTTCATTTCCCCTTCACTCCCCTTCTCTCTAGAACATTTCTCTACACTTCTCCCACAATAATTCAAGGGATATTAGTGAACAACTTCATCACACCAAGAGAATCAAGTGTAAGAAACCCATTAAAGTTTATCCAAGACAAGGAATCCAAGTGAAGGTGAAACTAGGGTTTTGCTCAAGTGAATTGTTTCCACCCAAGGTTCATTCCTACACCATCTAAGGTAAGTTTTATGGTATTTCCATGTTGTTTAAGGTATTGAGAAGTTGAAACACTTGGATTGTAGAAGGGTATAGAAAATGGGTCATGAATGTGGGAATAGTGTCATTTTTTAGTAATAGCTTGGATTGAGTCACATTTCTTGATATGTTGTGATTATGGTTATGTTATAAATGATGTTAATAACATGGGATAGACATTGTATATGAATGAGTGTAATCGTGTGCTATGACCATGGATATGGATGATTGGAAGTGAATGGAGGAATATGGATAATGTAGATGAAGAAAGACTATTGTTATGATGTTGTGAATGTTATTATTGATGTTTTTGAGTTGATGTATGATATGGAGGAAGTCGTATAAATAAAGGAGATGCTGTCCAATTTTCTCTAGCTTTAGTCATGTATGCTAAGCTATCGATTTTCTAATGATAGTATAACTCTAATGAAGGTAGAAATGTGATCATTGAAGGAGAACGTGTAAGTGATAGAATAGTTGAACGAAGAGGTATGTAAGGCTAACCCTTCTTTCATAAGGCATGGTTCTTTGGCCAAATATCTATTCTTCTATGAGCCTATGATGTCCTCCAAATGATTCTATCTTTAAGAGCTACTAAGCTCATGATTCTCGATATGTTACGATTGTACTAAATTCCTCCTATGATGAGTAATCCTCTAGGGATAGATGTAATGAACGATGATAGTAATGATGCTAAAGATGCTTATGGGCTTTTATGTATATGTGCCTATGTATGGCTATTATGAAACCCCGAGCTTATATGGCCGGGTAGAATATATATATATAAATATATATATATATATTGCACGCGCACCACTGCAGTTGGGTACGGACAACCCTGAGCCTTGGTAGGGCCAGGTATGTATAACCCTAAGACTTGGTAAGGCTAGGTATGTATGACCTTGAGCCTTGGAAGGGCCAGGTATGTGATACACCGAACCTTCATGGTCGGGTATGCTATGTAAATGATATGTATATGTAAATGATATGTATATGAATATGAATATAAATACGAATATGCTATGAATACGAAAATGGATACGAAATGTAAACGAGTACGGATACGAATATAGATGTATGTACACAATCACGCATTAGAAATGGGAAGTCCCTATGAAAAGCAAGTAAGTGTTTATGACGATGATACTACTATCTCCTATCCTATGCTATTTCTTATGTTGTCTATTATGCTTTCGTAATGATGTTGATCATGCTTTACATACTCAGTACATTTTTCGTACTGACGTCCTTTTATTTGTGGACGATGCGTCATGCCCGCAGGTGGCCAGGGAGACAGGCTTGATCCATAGCCTTATTACTCAAGGACTACATAGCGGAGCTCCATTTCATTCGGAGTTACAACTTTTGGTGTTTATTCTTTTGTGTACATATTTATGGGCATGGCAGGGTCCTGTCCCGCCAATATGATATGACATACTCTCCTTAGAGGCTCGTAGACATGTGTATATGGTTAGATGTATTTGGCCTTGTCGGCCTATATTTTGGATATCATTTTGTTAGCCTCGTCGGCTTATGTACATTGTTGTGGGCATAGTTGTTGATGATGATATAAATATATTGTTTCCCAATGGAAATAGTATGAATGAGGAATAAAAGTATGATTTAGCTATGTGGCTCACCTAGATGTAAATGTGAAAGTATGATAAGAGGTGCCCGGGTGGGTTAGCACTGGGTGCCGGTCGCGGCCCTCCGGTTGGGTCGTGACAAAAGTGGTATCAGAGCAGTTCTGTCCTATGGTGTGTCTACGAGCCGTGTCTAGTAGAGTCTTGGTTATGGGTGTGTTGCGCGCCACACTTATACAAGAGGCTGCGGGCATTTTAGGAATGAATGACCTTCTTTCTTCATAAGATCGTGCGATAGGGCTATGACATAAGAACTTCTTTTTCCTTAACCGTGTGTTATGTATTTCAGAGATGCCTGTAAAGAGAAAGGCTACGACAGCCCAAAAGGGCAAGACAGTGACAGAAAAGCGGGCTGAAACAGCACCGCCAACGGTTGTAGAGGAAAGTGAGTCCCGGAATGAGGCTCAATCTCTGTCCTCCCATTCAATGCCTATTTCTGAGGAGCGTGAGGGAGCCTCAGCCCCAGCTCCAGCACCTCCGGCTCCTCCAGCGGATGCTTCAGGCCAAGATGTGAAAGAGGCCATTCATTTGCTTACTCAATTGGTTGCTGCCCAGACTCAGCGGCAAAGTACAGGGTAAGGTGATAGGGCTATTAGTGCAAGGGCCCGTGATTTTATTAGCTTGAACCCTCAAGAATTCTTTGGATCAAAGCTGGATGAGGACCCTCAAAATTTTATTGATAGTATGTTGAGGACACTTCGGTTGATACATGTTTCGGACACCGAATCAGTGGAGTTAGCATCCTATAGATTGAGGGATGTTGCGGTTCATTGGTACACGGTTTGGATGGCTTCACGGGGAGCAATGCGCCTCCCCCGGTATGGCAAGAATTTGTAGATGCTTTCCTCCGACATTACCTGCCTCCAAAAGCTCGACGAGCTAGAGCCGATAAGTTCTTGAATTTGAGGCAAGGAAGCATGAGTGCTTTAGAGTATAGTCTCCACTTCAATTCTTTGGGTAGGTATGCTTCGGCCATGGTAGCGGATATGGGTGACCGAGTGCACCGATTTGTGAAGGCCTAGGGCCACATTTGATGGATAGGTGCTTGACTGCGTCCCTTCAGGACAACATGGATATTTCACGCATTCAGGCCCATGCCCAGAATTTAGAAGAAAGCCAACAACAACAAAGGAGTGAGCGTGAGCATGATAGACGGTATAACAAGAGGGCTAGATCTTCGGGTCTGATGAGTGAGTTTAGAGGCGAGCACAGACAGCAGTTTTCTAGGCATTCAGGCCATTTTATGACTAGTGCGCCTCCATGGTTTTCAGGCTAGAGATTCGATAGATCTACTCATTCCGGGCTGAGTCAGAGTTTTTGGGATCTCAGTTCAGGGGTGATTCGGGTCAGGAGAGGCCACTTGTGCCACGATGTTCCCAGTGTGGGAAGTTACATTGGGGTCAGTGCCGATCGGGTTCGGAGGTTTGCTATTCATGTGGTCGGCCAGGCCATATTATGCGTGATTGCCCCTCAGTTGGTGGTAGAGGTAGGGCCCAACCTTTAGGGTCGGTAGCCGGATCTTCATCATCTATACACCCTATGGGGCTAGGTTCACATGCGTCAGTCGGCCATGGTAGAGGCAGAGGGAGAGTCCCTAGTTCTAGCGGTCCTCAGCACCGTATTTATGCTTTGGCTGGACGCCAAGATCTTGAGTCTTCTCCTGATGTTGTCACAGGTATATTAACGGTATTTTCTCATGATGTATATGCTTTGATAGTGTTACACCTCGGAAATTTTTCGCGAGCCTACACTGAATGGACCCATGAAGGGTATGAGTGTGCGATGTTTTACTAAGTAGGGAATGGCTAATTATGAATTTTTGGAAATAAGAAAGTTGCGGAATTTTATTTCAGCCCAGTGGTCGTAAAGTGATTTACAGCCCGTAAAGTGATTTACGGACCGTAAAGTGCCATCGTCCTTCAACATTTCAAAATTTTTGACTTTCTGTTAAATGTTGAAATGGTAAAATACGACCCAGAATACGGACCGTAAATCGAAATACGGCCCGTAAACTGAGTCGTAAACTGCCATGATCTTCAGTCTACCTTTCTGGTTTTGATATGCTTAAATACGACCTTGGAGGACGGACCGTAAACCAGTATATGGCCCGTAAAGTGTGGTTTACGACCACTGTACACCCCGACTGTTGTTCATTAAAAATCAGATTTTGAGTATTAAAAACGGATCCTAACCTCATTTTATTTCACTTCTCATCTCCACAACTCAAGAATACTATAGAAAATTCTCCAAACACTTCATCCATAAGAATTCAAGAGAATCAAAGAAAAACCAAAATCAACAACATCAAATCCATGAAACAAAGTGTATGAAATGCAAGTAAAAGTCATCTACCTCAAGTAAAACCAAGAAAGGTGAAGTAGGGTTTTGGTGTAAAAAGGCATTACTACTCAAGACATATTCAACCATCATCTAAGGTAAGTTTCATGACTTTATCACGTTGTTTAAGGTATTGGAAAGCTAAGATGCTTGAATTGTAGAAAGACATGGAAAATGGGTCTTGAATGAGAGAATAGTGTCACAATTGAATGGTAGTTAAATGGAATCATGAATGTTGATACACTATGATCACGAATATGTTGTAAATGATGTTTAGACCATGAAATGAGTATTATATATGAGAAGATGCGATAACGAGTTATAACCATAAATGTGGAGAAATTGGAGGAAAATGGTGGAATGTGGTGAATATATATAAATGATGGTTGTTGATTGTAATATTGTGGATGTTGTTGAGAACGTTGGGAGTTGATTTGGACTATGGGAAAAGTAGTATAAATAAAGGAAGTTCTGCCCAATTTTCTCTAGAAATAGTGACATATTCCTTAAGTCAATTAACTAATACTAATTCGAATTCTCTCGTGAAGGTAGCGACGTGATATCGAAGGAGATCAAGTGAACGATAGCCTAGATAAATGACAAAGGTATATGAGGCTAGTCCTTTCCTTCCAATGGCATGAATCCTATAGCATAGATTCCTTTCCTCTTCACGAGTTCATGTATTCCGAAGAAAGCTAAAAATTCTATATCTATAAATGTCTATATAAGATAAGAAATATAATACGATGATGCCATAATGATAGAGATGTTATTTATTGCTTACACTCACCTTATGTGCTACTTCCTTCAAGGTGAGGCAGAATGTCGATAATTGCTCCATAATACAATCGGGGGATCACGAACTTACGTCACCCCAATAAAGTATAGTTGATCTTGAGCTTTAAGCATGTACTATAATAATATGAGCATGTCATGATAATATTACACCGCGCCTAGTTGGCCGGGCAGTCACCGCTAAGGCGGGCAGCTATACGGATACACCATGACCATTTGGCATGGGCAGACACCACTAGTGGGCGGCATGATATGGTACCCCGGACGCGGCCTATTGTTATTGATTATCACACCGTTCCGATATGGACGGGCAGCTTACATATTATGCAAATATGATATGATGATGAGTATTAGTAAGACGGCATGCATTACTTCTCTTATGATTGTCATTCAGATCCAGATGTTTCATATTGATATTCTCATTATATTATTGTTGTCTTCCTTCATGGTTTATGCCTCTCGTACTCAGTACAATATTCGTACTGACGTCCGTTTTCTTTGGACGCTGTGTTCATGCCCACAGGTAGACAGGGAGGTGAGCTTGATCCAGATCCATAGTAGCTGTCAGCTGATTGAGAGCACTCCATTGTTCGGCGGTGCTTGTGATTCTCCTTTTGGTATATATGCATATTTTGGGCACGACGGAGTCTTGTTCCGTCTATATATATATACAGTCTGTCAGTAGAGGCTCGTAGATACGCGGTGTGGGTTAGATGGTCTCACAAGATGTTATTATATGTATATATTATTTTGATGGCCGAGAGGCAAATGTATATAAAACATTTATATTTCTATCTAAAATATGTTTTTCCTATAATTCGTGTATGAAGTTGATAAAAGGGCCTTAAGCGAGTGAGATGAGTGGTAGAGTGAGTGGTGCTCGGTGGCTAGCCCCGGGTACCCGTCGCGGTCCCTAGCTGGGTCGTGACAAAAGTGGTATCAGAGCGGTTCAGTCCTAGGAAGTGTCTACGAGCCGTGTCTAGTAGAGTATTGTTGATGGTGTGTTGCGTGCCACGCTAATAAACAAGAGGCTACAGGGCATTTAGGAAAATGACCATCTTTCTTCTTATCAGATCGTGCGATAGAGCCATACATAAGATTTCATTTTTCCTAAAAGTCTGTTGTTCTTTCAGAATGCCGCCAAAGGGAAAAGCTACAGCCGCCCAGAAGGGCAAAGCTATGACGAAAAGGCGAGCGGAACGAGAACTCCCGACGAATGTAGGGGAAGGTGAATCACAAAACGAGGCCTCGCCCAATGTAGAAGAGCAAGGAGGAGCCTCAGCTCCGGTCCCTCCACCGGGTGCTTCGGGTCAACAAGTGACCGAGGCCACACATTTATTGACACAATTGGTTGCCGCTCAGGCACAATGACAGAATGCGGGCCCGAGTGATCGTTCAGCTAGTACGAGAGCCTGTGACTTTATGACTCTAAATCCTCCGGAGTTCTTTGGGTCGAAGCCAGACAAAGATCTGCAAAACTTCATTGACGAAATGTTGAGGACCCTAAAGATTATTCATGCTTCCGAGACCGAATCCGTGGAGTTGGCCTCTTATAGACTCCGCGATGTGGCGGTATTATGGTATAACAATTGGATGGCATCAAGAGGAGAGAATGCGCCTCCTCCGGTTTGGCAGGAATTTGTGGATGCCTTTATTCGTCATTACATGCCACCCGAGGTCCGTCGAGCTAGAGCGGACAGGTTCTTGAACCTAAAGTAAGGAAGTATGAGTGCCCGAGAGTATAGTATGCAATTCAATTCTTTGGCTAGATATGCCCCAACTATGGTGGCCGACATGGGAGACCGGGTCCATAGATTTGTGAGTGGTTTGGGGCCACATTTGTTTAGAGATTGTCTAACGGCCTCTTTGCAAGACGGGATGGATATTTCCCGAATACAGGCCCATGCTCAGAATCTTGAGGAACGACAACAGCCGCAAAAAAGTGATCGTGATAGTGACAGAAGACAAGGTAAGTGGGCTAGATCTATGGGAGCGAGCAGTGAATATAGAGGGGGACCGAGACAGATGCACTCTAGACACTCGGGTCAGTCAGCGACTAGTGCGCCTCCCAGATTCTCAGATAGGAGGTTTGATCATTCTTTTCAGTCAGGACAGGGCCAGAGTTCGAGGGCCTCAGATTCTCAGTTTATGGGAGATTTTAGTCAGCGGAGACCTCCAGTACCGCGGTGCAGCCAGTGCGGTAGACTGCATTCCGGACAGTGTCGTCAGGGTTCGGACGCTTGCTATGCCTGCGGGAAAGTTGGCCATATGATGAGGGATTGCCCTTCAGTGAGAGGTAGAGTTGGGACTCAGCCTACAGGATCAGCAGCTGGGTCTTCTTCAGTACACCCGATAGCACAGACTCCTCAGACTATAGCATGTAGAGGCAGAGGCAGAGGGGGAGCATCTACCTTAGGTGTCGTTCAGCCCCGCATATATGCTTTAGCTGGGCGACAGGATCTTGAGTCTTCCCCAGATGTTTTCACAGGTACATTGACTATATTTTCCCGTGATGTATATGCTTTGATCGATCCGGGTTCCACTTTATCTTATGTTACTCCATATGTTGCTGACTGTATCGGGGTGAAACTTGAGCCAATTAGACCTTTTGAGGTATTCACTCCGGTTGTGATCCGGTAATAGCGAGGAAAGTATACAAAAACTGTGTCATTCTGATATGTGATCGCCAGACTAAAGCCGATTTGATTGAGCTTGAAATGATAGATTTCGATGTAATTATGGGTATGGATTGGTTGGCCTCATGTTATGCTAATGTCGATTCCCGAACGAAAATGGTTCGATTTCAATTTCCGGGAGAGCCCGTACTTGAATGGAAGGGTAATACGGCATCCCCAAAGGGTAGGTTTATTTCCTACCTTAAGGCAAGAAAGATGATAGCTAAAGGCTATATTTACCATCTAGTTCGGGTTCATGACACCGAGGCAAAGTCGTCAGCTTTCCAATCTGTTCCGGTAGTGAATGAATTCCAAGATGTATTTCCAGACGAACTACCAGGTCTTCGTCCTGAGAGGGAAATTGACTTCACTATTGATGTATTGCCAGACACTGAGCCCATTTCTATCCTTCCTTATCGAATGGCTCCGGCAGAATTGAAAGAGCTAAAGGCACAGTTGAAGGACTTGCTCGAAAAGGGGTTTATAAGGCCCAGTTCATCGCCGTCGGGAGCACCAGTCTTGTTCGTAAGAAAGAAGGACGGTTCTCTACGAATGTGTATCGATTACAGGCAGTTGAACAAGGTGACGGTGAAGAACAAATATCCTCTTCCAAGGATTGATAACTTATTCAATCAATTGCCATGTGCCAAATGGTTTTCTAAAATAAATTTTCGATCGGGTTATCATCAGGTGAGAGTTAGAGAAGCGGACATTCCCAAACAGCTTTCAGGACGAGATATGACCACTATGAATTCTGAGTGATGTCGTTTGGGTTGACTAACGCTCCGATAGTGTTCATGAATCTAATGAACAATGTGTTCAGGCCACTCTTGGACTTGTTTGTGATAGTGTTTATTGATGATATTCTGGTATATTCTCGCACGGAATCGGAGCATGCAGATCATTTGAGAATTGTTCTTGGCATTCTTCGAGCTCGGGAATTATATGCGAAATTTTCAAAGTGCGAGTTTTGGCTGAATTCTGTGACATTTCTAGGCCATGTTATTTCAGGTGATGGCGTTCGAGTTGACACTCAGAAAATTGAAGCTGTGAAGACTTGGCCAAGGCCTACGACACCCACGGAAGTCCGTAGTTTTCTGGGTTTAGCAGGCTATTATAGATGATTCGTAGAGGGCTTTTCATCTATTTCAGCTCCATTGACGAAGCTAACCCAGAAGGCAGCGAAATTTCAGTGGAAAGACGCTTGCGAGCGTAGTTTTCAAGAGTTGAAAGATAGATTGACTTCAACTCCAGTGTTAACACTTCCCGAAGGGCCAGATGGCTATGTCGTGTATTGTGATGCCTCCGGTGTGGGACTAGGATGTGTATTAATGCAACATGGGAAGGTTATTGCATATGCTTCGAGACAGTTGCGGAAACATGAACAAAATTATCCAACTCATGACCTCGAATTAGCTGCGGTCATCCATGCCTTAAAAATGTGGAGACATTATTTGTATGGGGTGCATGTTGATATTTATACAGATCACAAAAGTCTCCAATATATTTTCAAGCAGAAGGAGTTAAATCTGTGGCAGAGGCGGTGGTTAGAATTACTGAAAGATTACGATGTAAATATTTTGTACCACCCCGGAAAAGCGAATGCGGTAGCTGATGCGCTTAGCCGCTAATCAATGGGCAGTTTATGTGGAGTTCCTTCAGAAAAGAAAGAAATGGTTTGTGAGCTCCATCGATTAGCAAACCTTGGAGTACGTGTAATTGATTCGGGTAATGCAGGAATTAGTGTCAATGATCCTAGGGTCTCGCCCTTGAATGTGGAGATAAAAGAACGCCAGTATGAAGATCCACAAATGTGTCATTACAGGGATGTCTCTTGTGAAAAGAGAAGTCTTCATTTGAAGTTTCCATAGATGGGGTCCTTAGATATCAGGGCAGGCTATGCGTACCGGATGTGGCAAATTTGCCCCAACGAATTTTAGAGGAAGCACACTATTCTCGGTATTCTATTCATCCGGGTGCGACCAAGATGTATCATGACCTCAAATCACTGTATTGGTGGGATGGCATGAAACGGGACATAGCGGATTTGTAGCTCAATGTCCAAATTGTCAACAAGTAAAGGACGAACATCAGAAGCCAGGGGCCTTATTACAGGCTATGGAGATTCCTACATGGAAATGGGAAGAAATTAATATGGATTTCATTGTAGGATTACCTCGCTCCCGAGGCAAATACGATTCTATATGGGTGATCGTGGATAGATTAACCAAAGCAGCTCACTTTCTTCCAGTCAGGACCACGTATTCAGCGGAAGATTATGCTAGGTTGTACTTGAAATAAATTGTGCGACTTCACGAAATTCCATTAGCCATTATTATAGACAGAGAGGCACAGTTTACAGCCATGTTTTGGAAGTCTTTTCAAGAAAGTCTAGGTACCCAAGTCAAGCTCAGTACGGCGTTTCTTCCACAGACTGATGGACAAGCCGAACATACTATTCATACTTTGGAGGATATATTAAGGGCCTGCATATTAGATTTTGGTGGTAGTTGGGATGATCACTTACCCTTGATTGAGTTTTCCTATATTAATAGCTACCATTCCGGTATACAAATGGCTCTATATGAAGCTTTGTATGGAAGGAAATGCAGATCCCCGATTGGATGGTTTGAGATGGGAGAAGTACAACTAATGGGCCCCGAATTGATTCAACAAGCAGTGGAGAAAGTCAAGGTGATACGAGATCGATTATTGACAGCCCATAGCCACCAAAAGTCTTATGCGGACAACCGCCGATGAGACTTGGAATTTCAGGCCAATGATTGGGTATTTCTGAAAGTATCACCAATGAAAGGGGTGATGAGGTCTGGAAAAAAAGGGAAGTTGAGCCCAAGATATATTGGACCTTATAGAGTCATCCATAAGGTGGGTTGTGTAGCTTACAAATTGGACTTACCTTCAGAGCTTGAGTCAGTGCACCCAGTTTTTCAAGTTTCGATGCTCCGCAAGTGTATTGGAGACCCAACAAGAATAGTTCCGGTTGATGATGTCCAAGTGACGGAGAAACTAGCATATGAAGATGTGCCTGTTGCCATTTTAGATAGACAAGTGCGAAAACTTTGAAACAAAGAAGTAGCTTCAGTGAAGGTCTTGTGGCGAAACAATAACCGGGAAGAAATGACTTGGGAAGTGGAGGAGAATATGAAAGCCAAATACCCGCATTTATTCCAACCCCCAGAGGAGATGCAATATGAGACGCCAACGGTATGAGGTATGTATGTTTATTTTTTTCGTGCTTTTGGTCGTGTGTGGCCATAGATATGTTGATATTGCGATGTAGCCCTGTGAGGCGATGATATTGTGGGCTATTGTGACAGGTTCGTAGCGCCAGATTACAGAGGAAACTCTGGAAAAAATTTCATAGAATCCCAAGTGTTTAACATTCGAGGACGAATGTTCCAAAAGGGGGGAAGAATGTTACACCTCGAAAATTTTCCGCGAGCCTACACTGAATGGACCCATGAAGGGTATGAGTGTGCAATGTTTTACTAAGTAGGGAATGGCTAATTATGAATTTTTGGAAATAAGAAAGTTGCGGAATTTTATTTCAGCCCAGTGGTCGCAAAGTGATTTACGACCCGTAAAGTGATTTACGGACCGTAAAGTGCCATCGTCCTTCAACATTTCAAAAAGTTTGACTTTCTGTTAAATATTGAAATGGTAAAATACGACTCAGAATACGGATCGTAAATCGAAATACGGCCCGTAAACTGAGTCGTAAACTGTCATGATCTTCAGTCTACCTTTCTGGTTTTGATATGCCTAAATACGACCGTGGAGGACGGACCGTAAACCAATATACGGCCCGTAAAGTGTGGTTTACGACCACTGTACACCCCGACTGTTGATCTTTAAAAATCAGATTTTGAGTATTAAAAAAGGATCCTAACCTCATTTTATTTCACTTCTCATCTCCACAACTCAAGAATACTCTAGAAAATTCTCCAAACACTTCATCCATAAGAATTCAAGAGAATCAAAGGAAAACCAAAATCAACAACATCAAATCCATGAAACAAAGTGTATGAAATGCAAGTAAAAGTCATCTACCTCAAGAAAACCCAAGAAAGGTGAAGTATGGTTTTGGTGCAAAGAAGGCATTACTACTCAAGACTTATTCAACCATCATCTAAGGTAAGTTTCATGACTTTATCACGTTGTTTAAGGTATTGGAAAGCTAAGATGCTTGAATTGTAGAAAGACATGGAAAATGGGTCTTGAATGAGTGAATAGTGTCACAATTGAATGGTAGTTAAATGGAATCATGAATGTTGATATACTGTTATATCTTGTATTTCGCATATTTGGAAAATCTGAAATAATTGTGACTAGTAAGAGATGAGATAATATTTTGACTTTGGTTAATATATGTTGGGGTTCATGAAAAAAAAAATATTGACGCAAAAATATCAAGGAAGGCTAAGGGAAAAATTGGAATTTTGGAAATTAGTTTCGAGAATTACAAAATAAGACCCACAACTAATTGGGCTAAAAAAAAAAGGCCCAAATCATGAGGGGTGGCCGGCCATATAGAAAAAAATGGCCCAAGGCCCACGGAAATTTAATTCAAGAAATAAAAGGGAAAGACCACTACTTAGTCTTCAATATTTTAGAAGCTTCAAGAAAAAAAAAAAAAAAAAGAGCAAGCACAAAAAGGGCCATTCGGCCATGTAGAAAAAAAAAATTGGAGCTCAAATCTTTAGTTCAAAAATTCATCTCTTGTGGAATTACTACTAAGCTCAAAGCCCTCTTCAAGGTGATACAACTTTGGAAGCAAGAAAGTACTTGTTTTACCAAGTGGAGAATTTGGAAAAGGTAAGAATTTTACTCCTTTTATCTTGGAAGAGTTTTATATAAATGTTGTAGTAGATGGAAGTGAATGTAAAGTATGAACATTTTGTGTTATGGGTATATGTGTGTGTGGCCGAAAATGGTTGTTGAGGGAGAGGGATGATCAAAATTTTATTTATTATGTTAATTGTGTTGTGGTGGCCTTGTAATGTAAATGGAAGAATACTAGTTCAAGTTAGTATGAAAAATTGGTTGTTAAGTTGTTCTAGGAAATTTTGTGATTTTATTATAATTTATGTAATTGTGGGAATGGAGTTGTAAGATGCAAATTGTTGTTGTTGTTGATAAAAATGGAAGATGGAAAATGTGTTGTGAATGTTGTGTCGAAGGTTTGAGGTTCCGGATGAATTATGGTTTTTGGTGGGATTGTTGTATATTTTGTAAAATGATATGAAATGCTTTGAATTGTGTTGAATGATCTTGGATTAGTACTTGAATGTGTGATCAAATATGAATTGAATATAATTGAGACGCCGTTGAAGTTGTAGAACGAAGTTGCTAATGCTAGTGTGCGTTTTGAATCGATGGTGGATATGGTTAGAATAATTGTTGGTATTGTTGTTGATATTGTGGCCGAGTTAAATTCTCGGATTTGTTGTTGTATTTTTGGCCGAGTTAAATTCTCGGGGATGGC
This sequence comes from Lycium barbarum, assembly GCF_019175385.1. Taxonomy (NCBI): domain Eukaryota; kingdom Viridiplantae; phylum Streptophyta; class Magnoliopsida; order Solanales; family Solanaceae; genus Lycium; species Lycium barbarum. The sequence continues at coordinate 63,502,564 of NC_083344.1, read as the reverse complement.
GCATTTACAGGGGAGATGCTGCCCAAATTTCTGTAGACAAGTATGGATTTAAGATTGAATTCCTAAAGGCTTATAATTGATATTTGGTAATTGTGACCAATTGTAGATTTTGGAGGAAACGAGATTTTGAGTTTGGACAAGTGTAAGAAGCAAATAAGGTATGTAAAGCGTACCTTTCTTTCTTTTGGCATGTCCTAGTCGTAATAGGCTATGATACGTGTCTTGGGGAAAACTCCATTCTTAGAAATCCGAGCATAGTTTTGACCCTTATTCCTTTCAATGTAATTGAATAATGAACTTTATATTTTGATGAAAAATAGCTTATACACTTTTTGTTTCTAAGAGAGTCTTGTGCTATAAACGTCCATAACTTTTACAAATTGAATCGGATTACCTTGAAACGTTCGCAGACGACTCCATAAGGCCTAATGTCCATAATTCACGTACGCCACCTCGACTTGACCGAGGTGGGCCCACAATTCCCGAGACCTTTTCGTATTTCCCCATTTGACTTGTTTTCGAGCGATATCGGAGGGAAACTTTTGACTATCGAAAAATATTTTAATACGTACATATGGTTCTAAGGTCTCCACTTGGTTTGATCCATAATGATATTGGAAAACTACTTAATATGTTTGTTACTTGAATTTCCAAATATGGCTTATGTTTTAATGTTCAAATGATAGCAAGCCTGATTATTCCGCTAAGTCTTTAAGACACATTGATAGGTGCGTATGATTCTAAAGGCTATATTTAATTTGACCTATTCGATAGCCGAATGATACATGATGTGACTATGACTTCTGAAGTCCTCTGTGACATGTTTCCGAGTCTGTCTATGATTCTTATTCACCTTCGATATGAGTATGCTCCGCTCGGTAGTTGAGTTATTATATGGATGAATAACGAGATAAGCATAAAGAATTTTGTTACTAAAAGAATTCTGTAAGTTTTGACGTCACCGACTTTCGTAAGAAATCTCGGATTTGCTTTGGAATGTCCGTAAAAGTTCTGTGGTAAAAATGTCCATAACTTTCACATACTAACTCCGATCGACTCATAACGTGTTTGTGATCTTCAAACATCGGTAAGTGTTCGTATTTATCGATTCTGGATATATGTGCATTTAGTTTCTCACTACTCTGCTCGTGCATGTGTCATGATCTCTTTCACCGGGTCCCGGGCCGGTATGTATCTTGCGGATGGTTCGCCGAGCCATTGTTCGAGGGTCGGGTTCCATATATGAATTCCGAAGTATGATGTGTCCGGTCTCGGGGTACTGTGCATATTTGTCCGTCCCCGGGTACCGTGTATATGCTACGAAGTATGATGTGTCCGGTTCCCCGGCGTGTTATATGTCCCCGGGTACGGAGGATATGCTATGATGTGTTATGTGACGAAGATGTTCAGAGATATGAAATGTTTTGGAATATGGTGTGTTATGGCGCCAGAGGCAGGAGTGGTGACCATGTTTCCGTGCCCAGTGCATGACTTTGATATGCATCGTTTGTGAGTTAAAAGTAAGCACTCTGATATTCTGGATAAGCTACTTACCTTTTGTATTCCTTCTGATATATGATTCTGACATGCATTGATAATTCTGTTCACCGCGTCCCTTACGAAAGGGCCGGGATTTGTTATATGCACATATACGATATATGATTCTGATATGCCCGATGTGTGTTTGGAAAGTAAGCTCTTTAGCACGTTGTACTTCTTCTGACCTATGATGTCGGTATATACGATCTGCGTTTGGAAAACAATCATTCTGATATTCGGGGTCCGCACTTTTCTGACATATGATATCCGCATATATGATTGTGATTGGTAAAATAGCGCTTTGATAATCTGGGTAATGTACTTACTTTTGTATCGTTGTTTCAGTTATGGATCTGTTTTCTGTATTTCATACCTTACATACTCAGTACATATTCCGTACTGACCCCCTTTCTTCGGGGGGCTGCGTTTCATGCCCGCAGGTACAGACGCTTATTGAGGTGATTCGCCAGCCTAGGGTACATATTCTGCTGTTCTGAAGCGCTCCTTTGATCCGGAGCCCATACTTTTGGTACAGATCTTTCTGTTATACATACCTTTGTGTTTATGATTATTTTGGGTACGGCGGGGCCCTGTCCCGTCATATGATTATGTTGTCTGTATTAGAGGCCTGTGGACATATATGTGGGTCGTGGGTCGTGTTTGTTTAGTGATGTTTATTCAGGTTGTGCCTGGCTTTTCCCTACACTACGTTACTCGATCGATTTACGTGTTACAATATAAGGAACGACTTAAATGACATGTATATGATTTTGTATGCACGAGGTTCATAATATGTAAACGCAAGTGAAATTAGGTTAGTAAGTACGTACGAGTGTCCATGACGGGCACTAGTCGCGGCCTACGGGGTTGGGTCGTGACATATACTATGATCACGAATATGTTGTAAATGATGTTTAGACCATTAAATGAGTATTATATATGAGAAGATGCGATAACGAGCTATAACCATAAATGTGGAGAAATTGGAGGAAAATGGTGGAATGTAGTGAATATATATAAATGATGGTTGTTGATTGTAATATTGTGGATGTTGTTGAGAACGTTGGGAGTTGATATGGACTATGGGAAAAGTAGTATAAATAAAGGAAGTTCTGCCCAATTTTCTCTAGAAATAGTGACGTATTCCTTAAGTCAATTAACTAATACTAATTCGAATTCTCTCGTGAAGGTAGCGACGTGATATCGAAGGAGATCAATTGAACGATAGCCTAGATAAACGACAAAGGTATGTGAGGCTAGTCCTTTCCTTCTAATGGCATGAATCCTATAGCATAGATTCCTTTCCTCTTCATGAGTTCATGTATTCCGAAGAAAGCTAAAAATTCTATATCTATAAATGTCTATATAAGATAAGAGATATAATACGATGATGCCATAATGATAGAGATGTTATTTATTGCTTACACTCACCTTATGTGCTACTTCCTTCAAGGTGAGGCAGAATGTCAATAATTGCTCCATAATACAATCGGGGGATCACGACCTTACGTCACCCCGATAAAGTATAGTTGATCTTGAGCTTTACGCATGTACTATAATAATATGAGCATGTCATGAAAATATTACACCGCGCCTAGTTGGCCGGGCAGTCACCGCTAAGGCGGGCAGCTATACGGATACACCGTGACCATTTGGCATGGGCAGACACCACTAGTGGGCGGCATGAGATGGTACCCCGGACGCGGGAGGCCTGGACGCGGGCTATTGTTATTGATTATCACACCGTTCCGATATGGACGGGCAGCTTACATATTATGCACATATGATATGATGATGAGTATGAGTAAGACAGCATGCATTACTTCTCTTATGATTGTCATTCAGATCCAAATGTTTCATATTGATATTCTCATTACATTATTGTTGTCTTCCTTCATTGTTTATGCCTCTCATACTCAGTACAATATTCCTACTGACGTCCGTTTTCTTTGGACGATGTATTCATGCCCACAGGTAGACAGGGAGGTGAGCTTGATCCAGATCCATAGTTGTTGTCAGCTGATTGAGAGCACTCCATTGTTCGGAGGTGCTTGTGATTCTCCTTTTGGTATATATGCATATTTTGGGCACGACGATGTCACGACCCGACTAGGGGCCCGCGACGAGCACCCGGGCACCCCTTAACACACATTCACATAATATCTAGGCGATTCATGAATCAAGTCATGCATTCTAGTCATCAATCATATTAGTCCCGTTGGGCGACAATCATCTTGGATTACATCATAGGCATCTATTCCACATCAAATGTACAAGGCCGACGAGGCCAACAAAATGATATACAAAACATAGGCCGACAAGGCCAAACATATCTACCCACATACACATGTCTACGAGCCTCTAAGAAGAGTATACATATCACATGAGCGGGACAGGACCCCGGTATGCCCATAACTATATACACAAAAGAATAAGTACCCAAAAGTTATGGCTCCGGATGAAATGGAGCTCTGCTATGTAATCTCTGAGAAAGCTGCTATGGATCAAGTCTGTCTCCCTGTGCACCTGCGGGCATGACACAGCGTCCACAAACAAAAGGACGTCAGTACGAAGAATGTACTGAGTATGTAAAGCATGATCAATATCGATATAGAAGCATAATGAATAACATGTGAAGTTGCATAGGGGAGGAGTCAATAATATCATCATCATTGCACTTACTTACTTTCCATAGAGACATTCCGTTTCTACTGCGTATCCGCATACATATACCCATATTCGTACTTGGTTACCCTCATGATCATGTACATCTCATATTCATAACATATTCGTACTCTTAACGATGTCATATACATAGCATATACATATATATATATATATATATATATATATATATATATATATATATATTCAAGCATACATAGCGTACCCGACCATAGAGGTTCGGTGTCTCATACATACTTGGCCAACCACGGCTCAAGGTTATATCTACCTGGCCCTACCAAGGCTTCAGGGTTATCCGTACCATCTACAGATGTGTGCGCGCGTTACGTAATCGTATACATACATATACATATATTCTACCCGGCGTTATAAGCTCGGGGTTTCATTATAGCCCTTCATAGGCACACATAAGTATAATAGCCCATAGGAACCTTTAGCATCATTATTATCGTTACGTCTATCTTATAGGCTTACTCCTCGCATGAGGAGCGTAGTACAATCACAGTACATATCAAGGATTATGAGTTTACGAGCTCGGAAGATCAATTATTTGAAGACAACATACTCGTATAGAGGATTTAGAAATTGGCCAAAGAACCATGCCTTATGAAAGAAGGGTTAGCCTTACATACCTTTTCGTTGAACTATTCTACACTTGCACGTCCTCCATGGATGCTCACGTTTCTACCTTCATTAAGGTCATACTATCATTAGAATCGATAACTATCACACATGGCCAAAGTTAGAGAAAATCGGACAGCATCTCCTTTATTTATACAACATTTGTTCGTATCGTAATTCAACTCCCAAGTGTCAACAATAAATTCATAATATCATATCAATGGCCATTAATCATCCACATTATCAAGGTTTCTCAATTTACTTTCATTTGTCCATGTTCATGGTCACAACACCCAACTTCGTCCATTCATATACAATGTCTATTTCATGGTCCTAACGTCATTTATAACACATTCATGTCACAACACAACAACAATCATGATTCAATTCGAACTATTTCTCAAAACGTCACTATTCATCATTCATGACCCATTTTGCTATACTCTTCTAATGTCCAAGCATTTTAACTCTCAAATACCTCAAACAACATATAAATATCATGAATCTTACCTTAGAAGTTGTAGGAACAAGCCTTAGTGGATAATACTCCATTTGAGCAAAAACCCTAGTTTTCCTCCATTTGGATTTCTTGACTTGAATGGCCTTTAATGGGTTTCTGGTTTATGTTATTGATGGCTTATAATCCTTGCAAACTTGTGTAATAAATGTAGAGAGATGTTTTAGAGATAAGGATGAAATGTAGAAATGATTTCATGAACTTGGTCCCTTATTAAATAACCCATCACTGATCTGTCGGGGTCCATTATACGGTCCGTATAAATCGTTATACGATCCGTATAATTGACCGTAAAACGTGTCTTTCCTTCACCCTTCACTGTGACCATTTGACAGTTCATTATACGGGCCGTAAAAATTTATACGGTCCGTATAATTGACCGTAAAATTGCACCAGTGAGCAACCTTCGCTGTGATGGTTTTACGGTCCATTATACGGTTCGTATAATGTGCCGTAAAACTCACCAGTCCACTGAACTTGTTCTCGTCACTTCGTTGATCTCCAATCCTTATGGAACCTTCTTAACACTTATTTAACACTTCATTAGCAATCTAAGGGGCGTTATAACTCTTTCCCAAAATGCCCTTAAGTCATCATTAACCCGATACTCGTATTTCACTAGTTCATTCACTTGCGTACCAACAGATGATTTTCTGAGGTGTAACATTTTTCCCCCGTTAATAACATTCGTTCTCGATTGTTAAGCACTTGGGTATTCTACAGAAATTTCGCCAGAGTTTCCCCTATAATATGGCACTACCAACCTGTCACAACAACCCATAATATCGATGCCTCACAGGGCCACAACACAATAGCATTTAAAATTTGGCCACACACGACCCAAAAGCATAAAAAGGAAATCATACATACCTTATGATTTTGACGTCTCATCTTGGCCCTCGTCCAAAGGCTGAAATAAATGCGTGTATTTGGATCGCATATTTTCTTCCGCTTCCCATGTCATTTCCTCTCGATTGTTATTTCTCCACAAAACCTTAACTGAGGCTACTTCTTTGTTTCTAAGCCTCCGTACTTGCCTATCTAATATGGCAATGGGTATTTCATCATAAGTTAACTTTTCTGTCACTTGAACATCATTTACTGGGACGATCCTCGTAGGATCTCCAACACATTTCCGAAGCATCGAGACATGGAAAACTGGATGGACTGACTCCAAATCTGGAGGTAGATCTAACTCATAGGCCACTTTGCCTATTTTGCGTACAATATCATAAGGCCCTATATACCGGGGACTAAGCTTCCCCTTTCTGCCAAATCTCATAACGCCCTTCATTGGCGACACTTTCAAGAATACCCAATCTTTAATTTGGAACTCTAAGTCCCTTCGACGATTATCCGCATAGGACTTTTGGCGACTTTGAGCCGCTAGCAACCGATCTTGTATGAGCTTGACTTTCTCTATGGCATACTGGATCAAGTCTGGCCCGACCAATTTAGTCTCGCCTACCTCGAACCACCCAATTGGGGATCTACATTTTTGCCCATATAAAGCCTCATACGGTGCCATTTGAATGCTAGAATGATAACTATTATTGTAAGACAATTCAATGAGTGGCAAATGATCATCCCAACTACCTCCAAAATCTATCATACATGCCCATAACATATCTTCAAGAGTCTGAATAGTACGTTCGGCTTGCCTATCGGTCTGTGGGTGAAATGACGCTAAGGCTCACTTTGGTCCCTAGACCCTCTTGGAAAGACGTCCACAAATAAGCTGTAAACTGAGTTCCTGTGTCTGAGATAATCGATACTGGAACACCATGGGGTCTCACTATCTCTTTAAGGTAAAGCTTTGCATAATCTTCTGCCACGTACATCGTTCTGACTGGTAAGAAATGAGCTGATTTAGTGAGTCTATCCACAATCGCCCATATGGAATCATACTTACGTCGAGTACGGGGTAAGCCTGTAATGAAATCCATATTAATCACTTCCCACTTCCAAGTTGCGATTTCTATAGCTTGTAGCAATCCGCCCGGCTTTTGGTGTTCGATTTTCACTTGTTGGCAATTAGGACATTGAGCCACAAATTCCGCGACATCTCTCTTCATCCCATTCCACCAATATACAGACTTGAGATCATGATACATTTTTGTCGCTCCGGGGTGGACAGAATAACGGGAACAATGAGCTTCTCTCAATATTTGGTGGCGTAGCCCCGCCACATCGGGAACACATAATCTGCCTCGACATCGAAGGACTCCGTCTCTTGAAATATCAAATGATGACTCCTCTTTCTGAGGGAGTGTATCTCTGTACTGCATTAGCATGGGATCCTCATATTTTCGCTCCTTCACCTCTGCTACTAGCGACGAGACTGCAGAATTCTGAATAGTGGTCCCCCGGCTACCTGAGTCCATCACTCGGACTCCTAGGCTAGCTAGCTGTTGGAGCTCACGGGTCATTTCTCTCTTCTCTTGTCGCACTTCACATAGACTTCCCATGGATCTGTGGCTAAGAGCATCAGCCACAACATTTGCCTTTCCGGGGTGATATAAGATATCAACATCATAGTCTTTTAGCAACTCTAGCCATCGTCGTTGCCGCAAATTCAACTCTTTCTGCTTGAAGATATACTGGAGACTCTTATGATCGGTATAAATATCCACACGGACACCATATAAATAATGTCTTCATATCTTTAATGCATGAACCACTGCAGCTAATTCCAAATCATGGGTCGGATAATTCTGCTCATGTTTCCGTAGTTGCCTTGAAGCATATGCAACCACTTTACCGTGCTGCATCAATACACAGCCTAGCCCAACACCTGAGGCATCACAATAAACAACATATCCTTCCAATCCCTCTGGAAGTGTCAAGACTGATGCGGAAGTCAACCTATCTTTCAACTCTTGGAAGCTACGTTCACAAGCATCTGTCCATTAAAACTTAGCTGATTTCTGGGTCAGCTTTGTGAGTGGCGCAGAAATAGAAGAAAAACCCTTAACGAATCTCCTGTAATAACCTGCTAAGCCCAGAAAGCTACGAACCTCCATAGGAGTTGTGGGCCTTGGCCAAGTCTTCACGGCCTCAATCTTTGGCTATCTACCCGAATACCATCGGCTGCAACAATACGGCCCAGAAATGATACTGAGTTCAACCAAAACTCACATTTAGAAAATTTCGCAAACAACTCTCGAGTTCGAAGAACTCCGAGGACAATACGCAAATGATCTGCATGCTCGGCCTCAGATCTAGAATACACCAAGATATCATCGATGAATACAATCACGAATAGATCCTGAAAAGGCCTGAATACATTGTTCATCAAATCCATAAATACTGTCGGCGCATTAGTTAGCCCAAACGACATTACTCGGAACTCAAAATGACCATATCTTGTTCTGAAGGCTGTCTTAGGGATATCTTTCTCCCTAACTCTCACTTGATGATACCCGGACCTCAAATCAATCTTTGAAAACCATTTGGCACCTTGTAATTGATCAAATAAGTCATCAATCTTCGGAAGAGGATATTTGTTCTTGATTGTCACTTTATTCAATTGCCGATAATCAATGCACATTCTCAAAGAGCCATCTTTCTTTCGGACAAATAATACGGGTGCTCCCCACGGGGATGAACTAGGCCTAATGAAGCCTTTCTCGAGCAAGTCTTTCAATTGCTCCTTCAACTCTTTCAATTCTGCGGGTGCCATTCTATAGGGAGGAATAGATATAGGCTTAGTGTCTGGCAACACATCAATAGCAAAATCGATCTCCCGCTAGGGAGGAAGGCCTGGAAGCTCTTCCGGGAATACATCCGGAAATTCATTCACTACGGGAACTGACTGAAGAGTTGGCGACTCAGCTTCTACATCTTGAACTCGCACTAGGTGATAAATGCACCCTTTTGTGATAATCTTCCTTGCCTTTAGGTAGGAAATAAACCTACCCTTTGGTGATACCGTATTCCCTTTCCATTCTAGAACTGGTTCTCCCGGAAACTGGAAGCGAACCATTTTCATTCTACAATCAACATTGGCATAACAAGAAGCCAACCAATCCATGCCCATAATAACATCAAAATCTACCATCTTTAGTTCGTGCAAGTCAACTATAGTACGGCGGTCGCATATCACAACTATACAATCTCTATACACTCGGCTAGCTATCACCGATTCACCAACGGGTGTAGACACCTCAAAAGGTTTGATCGACTCTGGCTCGACTATAAATCGACCCACAATATATGGTGTAACATATGATAATGTGGAGCCCGGATCAATCAAAGCATATACATCATGAGAGAATACCGATAATATACCTGTGACCACGTCAGGAGAAGACTCAAGATCTTGGCGTCCAGCCAATGCATAAATACGGTGCTGAGGACCGCTAGAAGTGGGAGCTCTCCTTCTGCCTCTACCATGGCCAGCTGGCGCATGTGAACCTAGCCCCATAGGGCGTACAGATGCTGAAGATCCGGCTACCGACCCTGATGGCTGGGTCCCACCTCTAACATGAATCGAGGGGAAATCAGGCATGATATGGCCTGGCCGACAACATGAATAGCAAACGTCTGAACTTGATCGGCACTGACCCTAACGCAACTTCCCACACTGGGAACATCGTGGTACGGGTGGCCTCGCCTGACCCGAATCACCTCTAAAATGAGACCCTGAGAAACTCTGACTCGGCCCTGAACGAGTAGATCTATCAAATCTCTGGCCTGAAAACCATGGAGGCGCACTGCTCATAGAATAGCCTGAATGTCTGGGGAACTGCTACCTATGCCCACCTCTAAACTCACCCGTCGAACCCGACGATCTTGCCCTCTTGCTATGGCCCCTATCTTGCTCCCGCTCACTTCTTTGTTGTTGCAAGCTTTCCTCTAAGTTCTGAGCATGGGCCTGAATGCGTGCAATATCCATACCGTCCTGAAGGGACGCAGTCAAACATCTATCCATCAAGTGTGGCCCTAGGACTTTCACAAACCGGTGCACTCTATCACCCATATCCGCTACCATGGCTGAAGCATACCTAGCCAAGGAATTGAAGTGGAGACTATACTCTAGAGCACTCATACTACCTTGCCTCAAATTCAAGAACTTATCGGCTCTAGCTCGCAGAACTTCCGGAGGCATATAGTGTCCGAGAAAAGCATCAACAAACTCTTGCCATACAGGGGGAGGTGCATTGGCTCCCCGCGAAGCCATCCAAACCGTATACCATTGGACCGAGACATCTCTCAATCTATATGACGCTAACTCCACTGACTCGGTGTCTGAAGCGTGTATCAATCGGAGCGTCCTCAACATACCATCAATGAAGTCCTGAGAATTCTCCTCCGACTTTGACCCAAAGAACTCCGGAGGGTTTACAGTAATGAAATCACGGGCCCTTGCACTAACAGCCCTATCACCCTGCCTCGTACCTTGCCACTGACTCTGAGCAGCAACCAACTGTGTAAGCAATTGTATGGCCTCTTTGACATCTTGGCCTGAAGCATCCGGGGGAGGAGCTGGAGCTCCCTCACGCTCCTCAGTAACAGGCACTGTCTGGGAGGACTGGGATTGAGCCGCACTCTGGGCCTCATTTTCTTCTACTACCGGTGGCGGTGCTTTTCCAGCCCGCTTTTCTGCCACCGTCTTGCCCTTTTGGGCCACTGTAGCCTTTCTCTTTACAGGCATTCTCTGAAATACACAACACACTATTAAGGAACAAGAATTTCTTACATCATAGCTCTATCGCACGATTCTTATGAATAAAGAAGGTCATTTATTCCTAAAATGTCTGCAGCTTCCTGTTTATAAGTGTGGCGCGCAACACACCCATAACCAAGACTCTACTAGACATGGCTCGTAGACACACCCTAGGACTGAACTGCTCTGATACCACTTTTGTCACGACCCGACTAGGGGGCCGCGACGAGCACCCGGTGCTACCCCACCCGGGCACCCCTTAACACACATTTACATAATATCTAGGCGATTCATGAATCAAGTCATGCATTCTAGTCATCAATCATATTAGTCCCGTTGGGCGACAATCATCTTGGATAACATCATAGGCATCTATGCCACATCAAATGTACAAGGCCGACGAGGCCAACAAAATGATATACAAAACATAGGCCGACAAGGCCAAACATATCTACCCACATACACATGTCTACGAGCCTCTAAGAAGAGTATACATATCACATGAGCGGGACAGGACCCCGGTATCCCCATAACTATATACACAAAAGAATAAGTACCCAAAAGATATGGCTCCGAATGAAATGGAGCTCTGCTATGTAATCTCTGAGAAAGCTGTTATGGATCAAGTCTGTCTCCCTGTGCACCTGCGGGCATGACGCAGCATCCACAAACAAAAGGACGTCAGTACGAAGAATGTACTGAGTATGTAAAGCATGATCAATATCGATATAGAAGCATAATGAATAACATGTGAAGTTGCATAGGGGAAGAGTCAATAATATCATCATCATGGCACTTACATACTTTCCATAGAGACATTCCGTTTCTACTGCGTATCCGCATACATATACCCATATTCGTACTTGGTTACCTTCATGATCATGTACATCTCATATTCATAACATATTCGTACTCTTAATGATGTCATATACATAGCATATACATATATATATATATATATATATACAGGCATACATAGCGTACCCGAACATAGAGGTTCGGTGTTTCATACATACTTGGCCAACCACGGCTTAAGGTTATATCTACCTGGCCCTACCAAGGCTTCAGGGTTATCCGTACAATCTACAGATGTGTGCGCACGTTACGTAATCGTATACATACATATACATATATTCTACCCGGCGTTATATGCTCGGGGTTTCATTATAGCCCTTCATAGGCACACATACGTATAATAGCCCATAGGCACCTTTAGCATCATTATTATCGTTATGTCTATCTTATAGGCTTACTCGTCACATGAGGAGCGTAGTACAATCGTAGTACATATCAAGGATTATGAGTTTACGAGCTCGGAAGATCAATCATTTGAACACAACATACTCGTATAGAGGATTTAGAAATTGGCCAAAGAACCTTGCCTTATGAAAGAAGGGTTAGTCTTACATACCTTTTCGTTGAACTATTCTACACTTGCACGTCCTCCTTGGATGCTCACGTTTCTACCTTCATTAAGGTCATACTATCATTAGAATCGATAACTAACACACATGGCCAAAGCTAGAGAAAATCGGACAGCATCTCCTTTATTTATACAACATTTGTCCATATCGTAATTCAACTTCCAAACGTCAACAATACATTCATAATATCATATCAATGGCCATTAATCATCCACATTATCAACGTTTCTCAATTTACTTTCATTTGTCTATGTTCATGGTCACAACACCCAACTTCGTCCATTCATATACAATGTCTATTTTATGGTCTTAACGTCATTTATAACACATTCATGTCACAACACAACAACAATCATGATTCAATTCGAACTATTTCTCAAAACGTCACTATTCATCATTCATGACCCATTTTGCTCTATTCTTCTAATGTCCAAGAATTTTAACTCTCAAATACCTCAAACAACATATAAATACCATGAATCTTACCTTATAAGTTGTAGGAACAAGCCTTAGTTGATAATACTCCACTTGAGCAAAAACCCTAGTTTTCCTCCATTTGAATTTCTTGACTTGAATGGCCTTTAATGGGTTTCCTTACTCTTAATTCACTTGGTTTATGTTATTGATGGCATATAATCCTTGAAACCTAGTGTAATAAATGTAGAGAGATGTTTTAGAGAGAAGGATGAAATGTGGAAATGATTTCATGAACTTGGTCCCTTATTAAATAACCCATCACTGATCTGTCGGGGTCCATTATACGGTCTGTATAATTGTTATACGGTCCGTATAATTGACCGTAAAAAGTGCCTTTCCTTCACCCTTCACTGTGACCATTTGACGGTTCATTATGCGGGCTGTAAAAATTTATACGGTTCGTATAATTGACCGTAAAATTGCACCAGTGAGCAACCTTCGTTGTGATGGTTTTATGGTCCATTATACAGTCCGTATAATGTGCCATAAAACTCACCAGTCCACTGAACTTGTTTTCGTCACTTCGTTGATCTCCAATCCTTATGGAACCTTCTTAACACTTGTTTAACACTTCATTAGCAATCTAAGGGACGTTATAACTCTTTCCCAAAATGCCCTTAAGTCATTATTAACCTGATACTCGTATTTCACTAGTTCATTCACTTGCGTACCAACGGAAGATTTTCTGAGGTGTAACAAACGGAGTTTTGTTCCGTCTATATATATATACAGTCTGTCAGTAGAGGCTCGTAGATACGAAGTGTGGGTTAGATGGTCTCACAAGATGTTATTATATGTATATATTATTTTGATGGCCGAGAGGCAAATGTATATAAAGCATTTATATTTCTATCTAAAATATGTTTTTCCTATAATTCATGTATGATGTTGATAAAAGGGCCTTAAGCGAGTTAGATGAGTGGTAGAGTGAGTGGTGCTCGGTGGCTAGCCCCGGGTACCCGTCACGGTCCCTAGCTAGGTCGTGACAAAAGTGGTATTAGAGCGGTTCAGTCCTAGGAAGTGTCTACGAGCCGTGTCGAGTAGAGTCTTGTTTATGGTGTGTTGCGCGCCACGTAAATAAACAAGAGGCTACAGGGCATTTAGGAAAATGACAATCTTTCTTCTTATCAGATCGTGCGATTGAGCCATACATAAGATTTTATTTTTCCTAAAAGTGTGTTGTGCTTTCAGAATGCCGCCAAAGGGAAAAAATACAGCCGCCCAGAAGGGCAAAGCTACGACGAAAAGGCGGGCGGAACGAGAGCTCCCGACGAATGTAAGGGAAGGTGAATCACAAAACGAGGCCCCGCCCAATGTAGAAGAGCAGGGAGGAGCCTCAGCTCCGGTCCCTCCACCGGGTGCTTCGGGTCAACAAGTGACCGAGGCCATACATTTATTGACACAATTGGTTGCCGCTCAGACACAACGACAGAATGCGGGCCCAAGTGATCGTTCAGCTAGTACGAGAGCCCGTGACTTTATGACTCTAAATCCTCCGGAGTTCTTTGGGTCGAAGCCGGACGAAGATCCGCAAAACTTCATTGATGAAATGTTGAGGACCTTAAAGATTATTCATGCTTCCGAGACCGAATCCATGGAGTTCGCCTCTTATAGACTCCGCGATGTGGCGGTATTATGGTATAACAATTGGATGGCATCAAGAGGAGAGAATGTGCCTCCTCTGGTTTGGCAGGAATTTGTGGATGCCTTTATTCGTCATTACTTGCCACCCGAGGTCCATCGAGCTAGAGCGGACAGGTTTTTGAACCTAAAGCAAGGAAGTATGAGTGCCCGAGACTATAGTATGCAATTCAATTCTTTGGCTAGATATGCCCCAACTATGGTGGCCGACATGGGAGACCGGGTCCATAGATTTGTTAGTGGTTTGGGGCCACATTTGTTTAGAGATTTTCTGACGGCCTCTTTGCAAGACGGGATGGATATTTCCCGAATACAGGCCCATGCTCAGAATCTTGAGGAACGACAACAGCCGCAAAGAAGTGATCGTGATAGTGACAGAAGACAAGGTAAGAGGGCTAGATCTATGGGAGCGAGCAGTGAATATAGAGGGGGACTGAGACAGATGCACTCTAGACACTCGGGTCAATCAGTGACTAGTGCGCCTCCCAGATTCTCAGATAGGAGGTTTGATCGTTCTTTTCAGTCAGGATAGGGCCAGAGTTCGAGGGCCTCAGATTCTCAATTTAGGGGAGATTTTAGTCAGCGGAGACCTCCAGTACCGCGGTGCAGCCAATGCGGTAGACTACATTCCGGACAGTTTCATCAGGGTTTGGACGCTTGCTATGCCTGCGGGCAAGTTGGCCATATGATGAGGGATTGCCCTTCAGCGAGAGGTAGAGTTGGGACTCAGCCTACAGGATCAGCAGCTGGGCCTTCTTCAGTACACCCGATAGCACAGACTCCTCAGACCACAGCATGTAGAGGCAGAGGCAGAGGGGGAGCATCTACCTCAGGTGTCATGAAAGCCCCGCGTATATGCTTTAGCTAGGCGACAGGATCTTGAGTCTTCCCCAGATGTTGTCACAGGTATATTGACTATATTTTCCCGTGATGTATATGCTTTGATCGATCCGGGTTCCACTTTATCTTATGTTACTCCGTATGTTGCTGACTGTATCGGGGTGAAACCCGAGCCAATTAGACCTTTTGAGGTATTCACTCCGGTTGGTGATCCGGTAATAGCGAGGAAAGTATACAAAAATTGTGTCATTGTGATATGTGATCGCCAGACTAAAGCCGATTTGATTGAGCTTGAAATAATAGATTTCAATGTAATTGTGGGTATGGATTGGTTGGCCTCATGTTATGCTAATGTCGATTCCCGAACGAAAATGGTTCGATTTCAATTTCCGGGAGAGCCCGTACTTGAATGGAAGGGTAATACGGCATCCCCAAAGGGTAGGTTTATTTCCTACCTTAAGGTAAGAAAGATGATAGCTAAAGGCTATATTTACCATCTAGTTCGGGTTCATGACACCGAGGCAAAGTCGTCAGCTTTCCAATCTGTTCCGGTAGTGAATGAATTCCCAAATAGATTTCCAGACGAACTACCAGGTCTTCCTCCTGAGAGGGAAATTGACTTCACTATTGATGTATTGCCAGACACTGAGCCTATTTCTATCCCTCCTTATCGAATGGCTCCGGCAGAATTGAAAGAGCTAAAGGCACAGTTGAAGGACTTGCTCGAAAAGGGGTTTATAAGGCCCAGTTCATCGCTGTGGGGAGCACCAGTCTTGTTCGTAAGAAATAAGGACGGTTCTCTACGAATGTGTATCGATTACAGGCAGTTGAACAAGGTTACGGTGAAGAACAAATATCCTCTTCCAAGGATTGATGACTTATTCGATCAATTGCAAGGTGCCAAATGGTTTTCTAAAGTAGATTTGTGATCGGGTTATCATCAGGTGAGAGTTAGAGAAGCGGACATTCCCAAAACAGCTTTCAGGACGAGATATGGCCACTATGGGCGAAATTCATGAAAATGGGTAGTGTGTGTGTGTGGCCGAATGAGATGGTTGGTGTAGAAAAGATGAATTGTTTTTATTTAGTAACTTGATTGTTGTGGTTGTGAATTCCATAATAAAAGTGAGGATTTAATGGCTTGAAATGAAGTTGTAATTGTTGTGATATTGTTATGGAAGCTAATGTGACACTAGCATGAATTCTCATGTTTTATGGATAAAGTGGTTAATGTAGATTGTTGATGGAGTTCATGAATTTGGAAGAAAAAGAAATGTGTGTTGTTGTCTTGGGTGGTGTTGTGAGATTTCGGGTAGTGTTCTGTAACTATGATGAACTAACTTTACTTAGTATTCTAATTGTTGTTGTAATAGATTTTATGATGTTAAATGAAGATTTAGTGGTTTAAAGCGAAATGGAAATCGTTTGTGATTATTGGAGGAGTTGGTGTAATAATAGTATGGTTCTTATATTTGTAGGAATGAAATTGTAGTGTGTGGATTGTGAATGTAACTCATGGATTTAGAGGTAAAGGATGTGGTTGGAAGATTGTAAGGTTGGGGTTGTTGAATTGAATTGAATTGAATTGAATTGAAAATAAACGAAATGCCGTTGGATTGCATGCCAAAGGTTGTTCATGTTAGAATGCACATTCTGTTGATTGTTGAAGTCGGGAATATGATTGTTGGTATTGTTGTTGATAGTTTGGGCCGAGTTAGAATCTCGGGGACGGTGTATTTACAGGGGAGATGCTGCCGAAATTTCGGTAGACTATAAGTGGATTCATTTGAAAAATTATGTCACACCCTAACCTTACTAGGGTGTGATGGGCACCCGTCCCCTAATTGGAGCCGAGCGAACCCACTGACTCTTATTACATAAATACTCCTTTTGAACTTTCAAACAAAATAGAATGTAATACATAGTAAAACTTGCAGAAATATACATTTTTTTGTGAATTTCAAATCAAACAAATCTGTAATTACATGGACTTTATAACATAATACAAAACGACGCATCGACTGATGGAGCCGCTTACTGAACCGACATACCATAACCACGACTCTGTCTGCAAAGTCTCTAACATTAAACAGAACCCCTAACACATATACTCTGACTCGGCAGTTCTCCAGGAGCAAATGGAGCTTGCCATCTCCGCTGGAACATCTTCAATAATATCTTCAACTCATCTGGGAGTACCTACGCGGCATGAAACGCAGCCCCCGAAGAAAGGGGGTCAGTACGGAATATGTACTGAGTATGTAAAGCATGACATACAGAAAATAGAAACATATCAGGAACAACGGTACAAGAAAGTAAGTACATTAATCAGAATACTACGGTGCTTATTTTCCGAACGTACATCATACTTACCGATGTCAAATGTCAGAAAAGTACCGAAAAGAAACAAATCATCCAGAGTACCAAAATACTTATTTTCCAAATACAGATCATGTGTGCCGTCATCCTATGTCATCATATACATGTACACATAACCGATCCATATGTAACTTGATAGTGCCGAGGAACGTACGGCCCGATCCACATATAACATTCTATAACACTGTCGAGGAACGTACGGTCCGATCCATATATATATATATATATATATATATATATATATATATATATATATATATACATAACATATACTGCCGAGGAACGTTCGTCCCGGTCCATAATATAATATATACTGCCGTGGAACGTACGACCCGATCCATAATATAATATATACTACCGTGGAACGTACGGTCCGATCCATATATATACATATCATATACTATCGTGGAACGTACGGCCCGATCCATATATACATATCATATACTGCCGTGGAACGTACGACCCGATCCATATATACATATTATATACTGCCGTGGAACGTACGGCCCGATCCATATATACTTATCATATACTGCCGTGGAACGTACGGCCCGATCCATATATACATATCATATACTGCCGTGGAACGTACGGCCCGATCCATATATACATATCATATACTGCCGTGGAACGTACGGCCCGATCCATAATATAATATACATATTCATAACATACACATTAGGACCAAACTTAACATAGTACGAATAATAACATACGGCCGGGACTTGGTAAACGACATAATAGGGGTACGCACGAGCAGAGTAGTGCGAAACCATATACATCATAAAATATTTACAAGAACTCGATAGAATAATCCGAACGGTAAATCATTTAGAGAAGGAACCAAACGATAGTCATAGTACGTACCTTTCGGATGTTACGACAGATTATGTCAAGCAAAACTTCTGAGATCGTTTGTACATATCAAAATATATCACAGAACTCAGTGGAGTAGTTAAAACAACTATCGTTCAGTAATCGGAACATTAGCCAAAAGTTTCCTTTAATTACCGTACGGAAATACGTCAAATAGAATAATGCAAAAAGGTCTCGGAAATTGTGGGCCCACCTCGGGTCAAGTCGAGGTGGCGTTCCAAAATTACGAACATTAGACTTTATAGAGTCATCTATGGAAGTTTTAGGACAATTTGATTCCGTTTGGAAGAATTACAAAGGTTCAAGCTGCTTTTCCAACAAAACATAAAGTACTTAATTCGATTGTATTGAATGAATACGGGTCAAATTTGGCTCGGATTTCTAAGGAGTAGAGTTATCCCCGAGGTTCATATCATAGCCTATCATAACTAGGACATGCCAAAGAAAGAAAAAGTAGAGCTTTACATACCTTTTCCGCTTCTTACGCTACTCCAACTTCAAGTTCCAAACTCTCCAAAATCTACAATTGGTCACATTTACCAAACATTGATTAGAGCCTTTAGAAGTTCAATCTTGAATTAACATTTTCCAACAGAAATTTCGGCAGCATTTCCCCTGTAAATGCGCCATCCCCGAGAATTTAACTCGGCCAAAATGTCAACAACAACACCCACAGTAATACCAACAACACCAACAATCAATACAAAACACACTCTAACATAAATAGTCTCCCTTTCTACATAATGCAACAACTTCTACTCCAACTTCACACTTTCAAACCAATATCAACGTTTTCATATTCATTTACTAATTCAAGATCATTCAAATACAATTCGAAAGCATTTCATATCATTCTACAAAATATATAAAAAATCCACCAAAACCATAATTCACCCGAAAACTCCCCAACTTCCCTAGAAACAATTTTAATGCATTTCTTGCTTCCAAATTCATGAACTATCCCAACAACACACATTCTAACGACATTATTCTCACAATTAAAGAAACGACACTAACATCATATTGGCTTCCAAATCAACCCATAACATTTCCAACATCAATTTAAATCATCAAATTCTCATTTCCATCATAGAATACATATCTACAACAATCAAATTACTACATAGAAATTGTTCCATCCTCCCTACACACAACACACACACACGGCCCATATGCTTACACACAACCACCATGCAAGATTCCATATTTTCATGATTTCTATCCATTTCTACATACTACAACATAAACAAACTCTTCATAACATATAAAAAGGGATTAAATCTTACCTTTTCTTCTCAACTTCTCCACTTAGCTAAAGTTGTGATTTTGCAAGAATAAGTGTTTCTCTTGCTCCAACAACTTTCCCATGTTAGAGAGGACCTTCAAATCAGTAGGATTGCTAGGAGAAAATATTTTTTGTGATCAAAATAGAGGGCTTAATTTTTTTGGTGTACTTGGCCGAATAAGCCTTAATGCTTGCTCTCCATTTTTTTTTCTTGAAGCTTCTTGCATAATGAAGAGGCTTATGGCCCTTTTACCTTATTTAACACATGGATTTAATTACATGGGCTTGGGCCAAATTTTTTTTTTCTTTTTTCTAGCCATGGCCGGCCACTCTATGGGTTTGGGATTTTTTTTTTTTAGCCCAATTACTTGTGGCTATTTGTTTGTAATTCCCGAAGCTAATTTCCAAAATTCCCAATTTTGCCCTCGGCCTTCCTCCATATTTCCACATCAATATTTTTCACGAACAACATGTGTATTAACTAAAATCAAAATATTCCTTACCTCTCATAAGTCACAATTATTTCAATTTATCCGAATGTGCAAAATTACGGGATATAACATCCTCCCCCCCTTTAGAACATTCGTCCTCGAATGTTCAACTGACCTTATGGGGTGTCATAATACTTCGGGAGGGTTCTTTTTATAGTTATCCTTTGTTGACTTTCCGATGTGGATTCTTACAAATTTGATTGAGTATCGTTTCATGTCGACGATTCATATACTTTAATAGCATATTTTCTCATATTCCACACCGTCACTGGGCCATGAACTATCTTCTAGTAACCGACGAATCCTTTTCTCCCTTTCACAAACGCTGTGTTCTTTCTTTCTTTGAAGAATTTCCAAACCACCAATCATGGTACAATAGTCGTTATCATCCGAAACATCCTTTGAGTCTTGTCATTCTCTCCATTATTCCTTGCCAACTTAGCTGGTAAACATCTTCTTATTACTCTCTTCCGCATATCGCTACGTACTCGGATACTATTCAATATCTGCTCGATACGGGGGATTCAAATTGTAGCATAGACATAGCATAATTCATGTTGGCACGAAGCATCTTCTTAAGGCGTCTTCTACCTTTTTCAGATATACTCTTAAGTCCAATATAATATGTTCTCCCCCCCTTTTTTAAAGGGACTCCTTGTATGCCAACAGTATTCGAGTACCTTCGTCTACAATAATTACCCTATTCCCCGTCTTCCTTTCCAACTCCGCGCATATAATATCGAGACTTTTTATCATAAATTCCCTTTTACTTCTTGTCTACATTATCATTCTTATCAGTATTTCCATATCCTTCCACCTACTATTAATTCTTTCACTCATTAGCTCATTTACTTGTGATTTTTCTTAACCATACTCTTGTGTTCCCACTACGCGTCTATTTCCTTATATACCTTTCAGGAGTCTAAATCTCCTAACATTGTCACAAAGCTTCATCATTCCTTTTCTTACTTCGCATTTCTCGTTGGGATCACTATTCTTTTGGTTCCACTTGTTTAAATCGGTCTTCGAACCTCACTCACTTTTCCCTTATTTCATATTACCACACTTTATCTTTTTCACGTACCTATGCTTGCAGTTTTATCCAAATAGCCCCATGCTTTACCAGCCGTTTCTTTTCTGGAGGTTTTGCTCGATCATGTTTCTTACCTTTCACTTCTTTCCGATGTTGATCTTCTTGCCTTTCATCTACTTACTCTCTTTCTTTACCATATATCGTTGTGTTAGAATTTTCCAATCTTAACCTGTAGTGAAATTAACACCAGCTTATCTTATATCACTTGCACTATTTACCTTTGTTGTTACTTTGAGTTCGGTATCATTATTCAATTGGTGCCTTCCATATCGTAGCACCGGTCACTGGGACACACGTGTCCACTGATACAATCACAGATGAGATATTGCGCGTTCATATATATATATATATATATATATATATATATATATATATATACATAATTACTATCTACTATTCCACAAAATACTTCCAAACGCTATTCAAGCCTATGCAAATTCCGAAGTTGTACTGCACTTTCTTTCTATTCACCAGTCTAGTCTGTCTCGCCCTACGCGACCTCTCACGTCTTCCAACCATATACTCTAGCTTTCCCTTACGTTACTCTAACTTCTCATTTGTCTCTTATGTCTGGATATATAGAATTCTTGCATACTTCCCAGGGGGGTCACCCATCCTCCCACCTTAACACGCTTAACCTCGAAACTTTGATGAAATACAATGCCTTAATGCGGATATAATCGCGTCCGCTTCCTCGTATGGCCTTTATTACATGATTTGGGGCTAGTCGAGGTCTTACAGATTTCGAGACATTCTCGTGACACGTCCTTCTTTGTACAATTACTATTTTACCCTTTTCGATTCCCAATGTTCACTCTTCACTTATGTGTATGATTATTGCCTGTCTTAGGCTTCCAGATTCCCGATGGTGGCGAACATACCTTCATCGCCGTTACTTATGAATATTTCGAGTATCAGCCCGTTCGGATTTTTACTCACTATTCTTACATAACAATCTCATTTACCATTCCTGCTATTCAAAATCAGTACATGGCAAATATCGACAATATCTCACAGGACATACGACTATTTATCACATTTCAACCATCCAGAACTTCCAATTCCCGATAACAAATCCAACGTATCAGTGCTTGCCGCAGTAATTGTCCATATCATTACTTACCTCCCTCCGTCGTATGTAAGGCTTTTGTACGGAATTTCATTCTCTTATGACTTGGTTCTATCGCACGATCTATGACAGAAAGAAGGTCAACAATCCCTAGATGCCCCGTAGCCTCCTGTTTATAAATGTGGCGCGCTTCACACCATAAACAGGACTCTACTGGACACGACTTTGCAGACAACCCCTAGGACACACCTGCTCTGATACCACTTTGTCACACCCTAACCTTACTAGGGTGTGATGGGCACCCGTCCCCTAATTGGAGCCGAGCGAACCCGCTGACTCTTATTACATAAATACTCCTTTCGAACTTTCAAACCAAATAGAATGTAATACATAGTAAAACTTGCAGAAATATACATTTTTTTTGTGAATTTCAAATCAAACAAATTTGTAATTACATGGACTTTATAACATAATACAAAATGACGCATCGACTGATGGAGCTGCTTACTGAACCGACATACCATAACCACGACTCTGTCTGCAAAGTCTCTAACATTAAACAGAACCCCTAACACATATACTTTGACTCGGCAGTTCACCAGGACCAAATGGAGCTTGCCATCTCCGCTGGAACATCTTATATAATATCTTCAACTCATCTAGGAGTACCTGCGCGGCTTGAAACGCAGCCCCCGAAGAAAGGGGGTCAGTACGGAATATGTACTGAGTATGTAAAGCATGAAATACAGAAAATAGAAACATATCAGGAACAACAGTACAAGAAAGTAAGTACATTAATTAGAATACTACGGTGCTTATTTTCCGAACGTACATCACACTTACCGATGTCAAATGTCAGAAAAGTACCGAAAAGAAACAAATCATCCAGAGTACCAAAATACTTATTTTCCAAATACAGATCATGCGTGCCGTCATCCTATGTCATCTTATACATGTACACATAACCGATCCATATGTAACCTGATAGTGCCGAGGAACGTACGGCCCGATCCACATATAACATTTTATAACACTGTCGAGGAACGTACGGCCCGATCCATATATATATATATATATATATATACATAACATATACTGCCGAGGAACATTCGGCCCGGTCCATAATATAATATATACTACCGTGGAACATACGGCCCGATCCATAATATAATATATACTGCCGTGGAACGTACGGCCCGATCCATATATATACATATCATATACTGCCGTGGAATGTACGGCCCGATCCATATATACATATCATATACTGTCGTGGAACGTACGGCCCGATCCATATATACATATCATATACTGCCGTGGAATGTACGGCCCGATCCATATATACATATCATATACTGTCGTGGAACGTACGGCCCGATCCATATATACATATCATATACTGTCGTGGAACGTACGGCCCGATCCATAATATAATATACATATTCATAACATACACATTAGGACCAAACTTAACATAGTACGAATAATAACATACGGCCGGGACTTGGCAAACGACATAATAGGGGTACGCACGAGCAGAGTAGTGCGAAACCATATACATCATAAAATATTTACAAGAACTCGATAGAAAAATCCGAACGGTAAATCATTTAGAGAAGGAACCAAACGATAGTCATAGTACGTACCTTTCAGATGTTACGACATATTATGTCAAGCAAAACTTCTGAGATCGTTTGTACATATCAAAATATATCACAGAACTCAGTGGAGTAGTTAAAACAACTATCGTTCAGTAATCAGAACATTAGCCAAAAGTTTCCTTTAATTACCGTACGGAAATAAGTCAAATAGAATAATGCAAAAAGGTCTCGGAAATTGTGGGCCCACCTCAGGTCAAGTCGAGGTGGCGTTCCAAAATTACGAACATTAGACTTTATAGAGTCATCTATGGAAGTTTTAGGACAATTTGATTCCGTTTGGAAGAATTACAAAGGTTCAAGCTGCTTTTCCAACAAAACATAAAGTACTTAATTCGATTGTATTGAATGAATACGGGTCAAATTTGGCTCGGATTTCTAAGGAGTAGAGTTATCCCCGAGGTTCGTATCATAGCCTATCATAACTAGGACATGCCAAAGAAAGAAAAAGTAGAGCTTTACATACCTTTTCCGCTTCTTACGCTACTCCAACTTCAAGTTCCAAACTCTCCAAATTCTACAATTGGTCACATTTACCAAACATTGATTAGAGCCTTTAGAAGTTCAATCTTGAATTAACATTTTCCAACAGAAATTTCGGCAGCATTTCCCCTGTAAATGCGCCATCCCCGAGAATTTAACTCGGCCAAAATGTCAACAACAACACCCACAGTAATACCAACAACACCAACAATCAATACAAAACACACTCTAACATAAATAGTCTCCCTTTCTACATAATGCAACAACTTCTACTCTAACTTCACACTTTCAAACCAATATCAACGTTTTCATATTCATTTACTAATTCAAGATCATTCAAATACAATTCGAAAGCATTTCATATCATTCTACAAAATATATTAAAAAATCCACCAAAACCATAATTCACCCGAAAATCCCCAACTTCCCTAGAAACAATTTTAATGCATTTCTTGCTTCCAAATTCATGAACTATCCCAACAACACACATTCTAACGACATTATTCTCACAATTAAAGAAACGACACTAACATCATATTGGCTTCCAAATCAACCCATAACATTTCCAACATCAATTTAAATCATCAAATTCTCATTTCCATCATAGAATACATATCTACAACAATCAAATTACTACATAGAAATTGTTCCATCCTCCCTACACACAACACACACACACGGCCCATATGCTTACACACAACCACCATGCAAGATTCCATATTTTCATGATTTCTATCCATTTCTACATACTACAACATAAACAAACTATTCATAACATATAAAAAGGGATTAAATCTTACCTTTTCTTCTCAACTTCTCCACTTAGCTAAAGTTGTGATTTTGCAAGAATAAGTGTTTCTCTTGCTCCAACAACTTTCCCATGTTAGAGAGGACCTTCAAATCAGTAGGATTGCTAGGAGAAAATATTTTTTGTGATCAAAATAGAGGGCTTAATTTTTTTGGTGTACTTGGCCGAATAAGCCTTAATGCTTGCTCTCCATTTTTTTTTTCTTGAAGCTTCTTGCATAATGAAGAGGCTTATGGCCCTTTTACCTTATTTAACACATGGATTTAATTACATGGGCTTGGGCCAATTTTTTTTTTCTTTTTTCTAGCCATGGCCGGCCACTCTATGGGTTTGGGATTTTTTTTTTTTTAGCCCAATTACTTGTGGCTATTTGTTTGTAATTCCCGAAGCTAATTTCCAAAATTCCCAATTTTTCCCTCGGCCTTCCTCCATATTTTCACATCAATATTTTTCACGAACAACATGTGTATTAACTAAAATCAAAATATTCCTTACCTCTCATAAGTCACAATTATTTCAATTTATCCGAATGTGCAAAATTACGGGATATAACATCCTCCCCCCCTTTAGAACATTCGTCCTCGAATGTTCAACTGACCTTATGGGGTGTCATAATACTTCGGGAGGGTTCTTTTTATAGTTATCCTTTGTTGACTTTCCGATGTGGATTCTTACAAATTTGATTGAGTATCGTTTCATGTCGACGATTCATATACTTTAATAGCATATTTTCTCATATTCCACACCGTCACTGGGCCATGAACTATCTTCTAGTAACCGACGAATCCTTTTCTCCCTTTCACAAACGCTGTGTTCTTTCTTTCTTTGAAGAATTTCCAAACCACCAATCATGGTACAATAGTCGTTATCATCCGAAACATCCTTTGAGTCTTGTCATTCTCTCCATTATTCCTTGCCAACTTAGCTGGTAAACATCTTCTTATTACTCTCTTCCGCATATCGCTACGTACTCGGATACTATTCAATATCTGCTCGATACGGGGGATTCAAATTGTAGCATAGACATAGCATAATTCATGTTGGCACGAAGCATCTTCTTAAGGCGTCTTCTACCTTTTTCAGATATCCTCTTAAGTCCAATATAATATGTTCTCCCCCCCTTTTTTAAAGGGACTCCTTGTATGCCAACAGTATTCGAGTACCTTCGTCTACAATAATTACCCTATTCCCCGTCTTCCTTTCCAACTCCGCGCATAACATATCGAGACTTTTTATCATAAATTCCCTTTTACTTCTTGTCTACATTATCATTCTTATCAGTATTTCCATATCCTTCCACCTACTATTAATTCTTTCACTCATTAGCTCATTTACTTGTGATTTTTCTTAACCATACTCTTGTGTTCCCACTACACGTCTATTTCCTTATATACCTTTCGGGAGTCTAAATCTCCTAACATTGTCACAAAGCTTCATCATTCCTTTTCTTACTTCGCATTTCTCGTCGGGATCACTATTCTTTTGGCTCCACTTGTTTAAATCGGTCTTCGAACCTCACTCACTTTTCCCTTATTTCATATTACCACACTTTATCTTTTTCACGTACCTATGCTTGCAGTTTTATCCAAATAGTCCCATGCTTTACCAGCCGTTTCTATTCTGGAGGTTTTACTCGATCATGTTTCTTACCTTTCACTTCTTTCCGATGTTGATCTTCTTGCCTTTCATCTACTTTCTCTCTTTCTTTTCCATATATCGTTGTGTTAGAATTTTCCAATCTTAACCTGTAGTGAAAATAACACCAGCTTATCTTATATCACTTGCACTATTTACCTTTGTTTTTACTTAGAGTTCGGTATCATTATTCAATTGGTGCCTTCCATATCGTAGCACCGGTCACTGGGACACACGTGTCCACTGATACAATCACAGATGAGATATTGCGCGTTCATATATATATATATATATATATATATATATATATATATATATATATATATATATATATACATAATTACTATCTACTATTCCACAAAATACTTCCAAACGCTATTCAAGCCTATGCAAATTCCGAAGTTGTACTGCACTTTCTTTCTATTCACCAGTCTAGTCTGTCTCGCCCTACGCGACCTCTCACGTCTTCCAACCATATACTCTAGCTTTCCCTTAGGTTACTCTAACTTCTCATTTGTCTCTTATGTCTGGATATATAGAATTCTTGCATACTTCCCAGGGGGGTCACCCATCCTCCCACCTTAACACGCTTAACCTCGAAACTTTGATGAAATACAATGCCTTAATGCAAATATAATCGCGTCCGCTTCCTCGTATGGCCTTTATTACATGATTTGGGGCTAGTCGAGGTCTTACAGAGTTCGAGACATTCTCGTGACACGTCCTTCTTTGTACAATTACTATTATACCCTTTTCGATTCCCAATGTTCACTCTTCACTTATGTGTATGATTATTGCCTGTCTTAGGCTTCCAGATTCCCGATGGTGGCGAACATACCTTCATCGCCGTTACTTATGAATATTTCGAGTATCAGCCCGTTCGGATTTTTACTCACTATTCTTACATAACAATCTCATTTACCATTCCTGCTATTCAAAATCAGTACATGGCAAATATCGACAATATCTCACAGGACATACGACTATTTATCACATTTCAACCATCCAGAACTTCCAATTCCCGATAACAAATCCAACGTATCAGTGCTTGCCGCAGTAATTGTCCATATCATTACTTACCTCCCTCCGTCGTATGTAAGGCTTTTGTACGGAATTTCATTCTCTTATGACTTGGCTCTATCGCACGATCTATGACAGAAAGAAGGTCAACAATCCCTAGATGCCCCGTAGCCTCCTGTTTATAAATGTGGCGCGCTTCACACCATAAACAGGACTCTACTGGACACGACTTTGCAGACAACCCCTAGGACACACCTGCTTTGATACCACTTTGTCACACCCTAACCTTACTAGGGTGTGATGGGCACCTGTCCCCTAATTGGAGCCGAGCGAACCCGCTGACTCTTATTACATAAATACTCCTTTCGAACTTTCAAACCAAATAGAATGTAATACATAGTAAAACTTGCAGAAATATACATTTTTTTTGTGAATTTCAAATCAAACAAATTTGTAATTACATGGACTTTATAACATAATACAAAATGACACATCGACTGATGGAGCCGCTTACTGAACCGACATACCATAACCACGACTCTGTCTGCAAAGTCTCTAACATTAAACAGAACCCCTAACACATATACTTTGACTCGGCAGTTCTCCAGGAGCAAATGGAGCTTGCCATCTCCGCTGGAACATCTTCTATAATATCTTCAACTCATCTGGGAGTACCTGCGCGGCATGAAACGCAGCCCCCGAAGAAAGGGGGTCAGTACGGAATATGTACTGAGTATGTAAAGCATGAAATACAGAAAATAGAAACATATCAGGAACAACGGTACAAGAAAGTAAGTACATTAATCAGAATACTACGGTGCTTATTTTCCGAACGTACATCATACTTACCGATGTCAAATGTCAGAAAAGTACCGAAAAGAAACAAATCAACCAGAGTACCAAAATACTTATTTTCCAAATACAGATCATGCGTGCCGTCATCCTATGTCATCATATACATGTACACATAACCGATCCATATGTAACCTGATAGTGCCGAGGAACGTACGGCCCGATCCACATATAACATTTTATAACACTCTCGAGGAACGTACGGCCTGATCCATATATATATATATATATATATATATATATATATATATATATATATATATATATATATATATACATAAAATATACTGCCGAGGAACATTCGGCCCGGTCCATAATATAATATATACTACCGTGGAACGTACGGCCCGATCCATAATATAATATATACTACCGTGGAACGTACGGCCCGATCCATATATATACATATCATATACTGCCGTGGAACGTACGGCCCGATCCATATATACATATCATATACTACCGTGGAACGTACGGCCCGATCCATATATATTTATCATATACTGCCGTGGAACGTTCGGTCCGATCCATATATACATATCATATACTGTCGTGGAACGTACGGCCCGATCCATATATACATATCATATACTGCCGTGGAACGTACGGCCCGATACATAATATAATATACATATTCATAACATACACATTAGGACCAAACTTAACATAGTACGAATAATAACATACGGCCGGGACTTGGCAAACGACATAATAGGGGTACGCACGAGCAGAGTAGTGCCAAACGATAGTCATAGTACGTACCTTTCGGATGTTACGACAGATTATGTCAAGCAAAACTTCTGAGATCGTTTGTACATATCAAAATATATCACAGAACTCAGTGGAGTAGTTAAAACAACTATCGTTCAGTAATCGGAACATTAGCCAAAAGTTTCCTTTAATTACCGTACGGAAATAAGTCAAATAGAATAATGCAAAAAGGTCTCGGAAATTGTGGGCCCACCTCGGGTCAAGTCGAGATGGCGTTCCAAAATTACGAACATTAGACTTTATAGAGTCATCTATGGAAGTTTTAGGACAATTTGATTCCGTTTGGAAGAATTACAAAGGTTCAAGCTGCTTTTCCAACAAAACATAAAGTACTTAATTCGATTGTGTTGAATGAATACGGGTCAAATTTGGCTCGGATTTCTAAGGAATAGAGTTATCCCCGAGGTTCGTATCATAGCCTATCATAACTAGGACATGCCAAAGAAAGAAAAAGTAGAGCTTTACATACCTTTTCTGCTTCTTACGCTACTCCAACTTCAAGTTCCAAACTCTCCAAAATCTACAATTGGTCACATTTACCAAACATTGATTAGAGCCTTTAGAAGTTCAATTTTGAATTAACATTTGCCAACAGAAATTTCGGCAGCATTTCCCCTGTAAATGCGCCATCCCCGAAAATTTAACTCCGCCAAAATGTCAACAACAACACCCACAGTAATACCAACAACACCAACAATCAATACAAAACACACTCTAACATAAATAGTCTTCCTTTCTACATAATGCAACAACTTCTACTCCAACTTCACACTTTCAAACCAATATCAACGTTTTCATATTCATTTACTAATTCAAGATCATTCAAATACAATTCGAAAGCATTTCATATCATTCTACAAAATATATAAAAATTCTACCAAAACCATAATTTACCCGAAAACTCCCCAACTTCCCTAGAAACAATTTTAATGCATTTCTTGCTTCCAAATTCATGAACTATCCCAACAACACACATTCTAACGACATTATTCTCGCAATTAAAGAAACGACACTAACATCATATTGGCTTCCAAATCAACCCATAACATTTCCAACATCAATTTAAATCATCAAATTCTCATTTCCATCATAGAATACATATCTACAACAATCAAATTACTACATAGAAATTGTTCCATCCTCCCTACACACAACACACACACACACGGCCCATATGCTTACACACAACCACCATGCAAGCTTCCATATTTTCATGATTTCTATCCATTTCTACATACTACAACATAAACAAACTCTTCATAACATATAAAAAGGGATTAAATCTTACCTTTTCTTCTCAACTTCTCCACTTAGCTAAAGTTGTGATTTTGCAAGAATAAGTGTTTCTCTTGCTCCAATAACGTTCCCATGTTAGAGAGGACCTTCAAATTAGTAGGATTGCTAGGAGAAAATATTTTTTGTGATCAAAATAGAGGGCTTAATGTTTTTGGTGTACTTGGCCGAATAGGCCTTAATGCTTGCTCTCCATTTTATTTTCTTGAAGCTTCTTGCATAATGAAGAGGCTTATGGCCCTTTTACCTTATTTAACACATGGATTTAATTACATGGGCTTGGGCCAATTTTTTTTTCTTTTTTCTAGCCATGGCCGGCTACTCTATGGGTTTGGGCTTTTTTTTTTTTAGCCCAATTACTTGTGGCTATTTTTTTGTAATTCCCGAAGCTAATTTCCAAAATTCCCAATTATGGCCTCGGCCTTCCTCCATATTTTGCACATCAATATTTTTCACGAACAACATGTGTATTAACTAAAATCAAAATATTCCTTACCTCTCATAAGTCACAATTATTTCAATTTATCCGAATGTGCAAAATTATGGGATATAACAAATTAAGACATGTATATGTCGATGAATCTAATGATTATGTCAATTTTCTTGAATGTAGATCAACAAGTGGAACAAATAAGCGTAGCTAGTTGGTCGTGGAACAGGTATGTAAGGCTTACCCTTTCTGTCTTTTGGCATGTCCTAGAGCCAGGTAAGTTATGATATGCACTTTGAGGTATCTTTACTCTTGATTCCGAGTTTGTTTATGATTCGTATGCACCTTCTGATATACATATTCAGTAAATCCGCTATGAGTGTTCAGATATAAGTATTCTGATATAAGTATTCTGATATACGTATTCTGATACAAGTATTCTGATACAAGTATTTTGATATAAGTATTCTGATATACGTATTCTGATATAAGTATTCTGACATAAGTATTCTAATATAAGTATTTTGAT
Organism: Lycium barbarum; assembly: GCF_019175385.1. Lineage (NCBI taxonomy): Eukaryota > Viridiplantae > Streptophyta > Magnoliopsida > Solanales > Solanaceae > Lycium > Lycium barbarum. The sequence goes on along the minus strand of NC_083344.1, from coordinate 63,470,480 downwards.
ATAAGTATTCTGTTATGAGTAATATGTCACGAATATTCTGATGGCACGTTCGATTATTACATCGAGTCTTGATTTATGTGCATTTAGTTTTTCACTACTCTGCTCGTGCATATGTTATGATTTCCTTTGCCGAGTCCCGGGCCGGTATGTATCGTGCGGATGGTTCGCCGGGTTCTACGTTGAGGGCCGGGTGCCTTATATGTATTCTAAAGTTAGATGTGTTTTGGTGTTATGATGTGTTATGGTTCGCCGAACCACATATGATATGTTATTATGATTTGATATTATGATTTGTGACGGAGATTACAGAGTAAAACTTCTGGAGTTAGATGTGAGTGGCGCCGAAGGCAGGGCGGCGTCACGTTTTTCCCCGGGTCCCGCAAGGGACTGGATACCGTTCTTGGCATGCATGGTCTGTGTTTCCAGTAAGTTGTTTTTATTAATTTTCATATCGCACTTACTACTGTACTAATCTTTTGTACTATTTGTTTCGCTTGTGATTCTGTTTATTTTATCCCATGCTTTACATACTCAGTACATATTCCGTACTGACCCCCTCTTCTTCGGGGGCTGCGTTTCATGCCACGCAGGTACACTCAGATGAGCAGAAGACTTTGCTAGTAGGTGTGTCAGCGGGATTGGCGAGCTCCACTTTCTTCCGGAGTGTCGCCGAGTCAGAGCGTATATAAGTTGTGATTTCTGATTTGTGTTAGAGACTTTGCAGACAGAGTCGTGGGTACAGAACATCAGTTTGTAAGCGGCTTCATCAGCCGATGTGATATTTTGTGATATGTTACAGATTTCGTATGTCTACAGATTTTGTTTGATTTGTGAAAAATAGAAAGAAAGTTTCTGAAAGTCTTAATATGTGTTTCATGTGATTTGATTTGAAAATCTGAAACGAGTATGTATGTAATCAGAGTCTGAGGGTTCGCTCTGCTTCGAATATGGGGTCGGGTGCCCATCACACCCTAATAAGGTTAGGGTGTGACAGTGTTCATGAATCTAATGAACAATGTGTTCAGGCCACTCTTGGACTTGTTTCTGATAGTGTTTATTGATGATATTCTGGTATATTCTCGCACAGAATCGGAGCATGAAGATCATTTGAGAATTGTTCTTGGCATTCTTCGAGCTCGGGAATTATATGCGAAATTTTCAAAGTGCGAGTTTTGGCTGAATTCTGTGACATTTCTAGGCCATGTTATTTCAGGTGATGGCGTCCGAGTTGACACTCAGAAAATTGAAGCTGTGAAGACTTGGCCAAGGCTTAAGACACCTACGGAAGTCCGTAGTCTTCTAGGTTTAGCATGCTATTATAGAAGATTCGTAGAGGGCTTTTCATCTATTTCAGCTCCATTTACGAAGCTAACCCAGAAGTCGGCGAAATTTCAGTAGAATGACGCTTGCGAGCGTAGTTTTCAAGAGTTGAAAGACAGATTGACTTCAGCTCCAGTGTTAACACTTCCCGAAAGGCCGGATGGCTATGTCGTGCATTGTGATGCCTCCGGTGTGGGACTAGGATGTGTATTAATGCAACATGGGAAGGTTATTGCATATGCTTCGAGACAGTTTCGGAAACATGAACAGAATTATCCAACTCATGACCTCGAATTAGCTGCGATCATCCATGCCTTAAAAATGTGGAGACATTATTTGTATGGGGTGCATGTTGATATTTATACAGATCACAAAGTCTCCAATATATTTTCAAGCAGAAGGAGTTAAATCTGCGGCAGAGGCGGTGGTTAGAATTACTGAAGGATTACGATGTGCATACTTTGTACCACTCCAGAAAAGCGAATGTGGTAGCTGATGCGCTTAGCCGCCGATCCATGGGCAGTTTATGTGGAGTTCCTTCAGAAAATAAAACAATGGTTCGTGAGCTCCATCGATTAGCAAACCTTGGAGTACGTGTAATTGATTTGGGTAATGCAGGAATTAGTGTCAATGATCCTAGGGTCTCACCCTTGAATGTGGAGATAAAAGAACGCCAGTATGAAGATCCACAAATGTGTCATTATAGGGATGTCTCTTGTGAAAAAGAGAAGTCTTCATTTGAAGTTTCCATAGATGGGGTCCTTAGATATCAGGGCAGGCTATCCGTACCGGATGTGGAAAATTTGCGCCAACGAATTTTCGAGGAAGCACACTATTCTCGGTATTCTATTCATCCGGGTGCGACCAAGATGTATCATGACCTCAAATCACTGTATTGGTGGGATGGCATGAAACGGGACATAGCGGAATTTGTAGCTCAATGTCCAAATTGTCAACAAGTAAAGGACGAACATCAGAAGCCAGGGGGCTTATTACATGCTATGGAGATTCCTACATGGAAATGGGAAGAAATTAATATGGATTTCATTGTAGGATTACCTCGCTCCCGAGGCAAATACTATTCTATATGGGTGATCGTGGATAGATTAACCAAAGCAGCTCACTTTCTTCAAGTCAGGACCACGTATTCAGCGGAAGATTATGCTAGGTTGTACTTGAAAGAAATTGTACGACTTCACGGAATTCCATTAGCCATTATCACAGACATAGGGGCACAGTTTACAACCAAGTTTTGGAAGTCTTTTCAAGAAAGTCTAGGTACCCAAGTCAAGCTCAGTACGGCGTTTCATCCACAGACTGATGGACAAGCCGAACGTACTATTTAGACTTTGGAGGATATGTTAAGGGCCTGCATATTAGATTTTGGTGGTAGTTGGGATGATCACTTACCCTTGATTGAGTTTTCCTATAATAATAGCTACCATTCCGGTATACAAATGGCTCCATATGAAGCTTTGTATGGAAGGAAATGCTGATCCCCGATTAGATGGTTTGAGATGGGAGAAGTACAACTAATGGGCCCCGAATTGATTCAACAAGCAGTGGAGAAAGTCAAGGTGATACAAGATCGATTATTGACAGCCCAAAGCCGCCAAAAGTCTTATGCGGACAACCGCCGACGAGACTTGGAATTTCAGGCCAATGATTGGGTATTTCTGAAAGTATCACCAATGAAAGGGGTGATAAGCTCTGGAAAAAAAGGGAAGTTGAGCCCAAGATATATTGGACCTTATAGAGTCATCCGTAAGGTGGGTCGTGTAGCCTACAAATTGGACTTACCTTCAGAGCTTGAGTCAGTGCACCCAGTTTTTCATGTTTCGATGCTCCGCAAGTGTATTGGAGACCCAACAAGAATAGTTTCGGTTGATGATGTCCAAGTGACGGAGAAACTAGCATATGAAGAAGTGCCTGTTGCCATTTTAGATAGACAAGTGCGAAGACTTCGAAACAAAGAAGTAGCTTCAGTGAAGGTCTTGTGGCGAAACAATAACCGGGAAGAAATGACTTGGGAAGCAGAGGAGAATATCAAAGCCAAATACCCGCATTTATTCCAACCCCCAGAGGCGATGCAAGATGAGACGCCAACGGTATGAGGTATGTATGCTTATTTTTTTCGTGCTTTTGGTCGTGTGTGGCCATAGATATGTTGATATTGCGATGTAGCCCTGTGAGGCGATGATACTGTGGGCTATTGTGACAGGTTGGTAGCGCCAAATTACAGAGGAAACTCTGGCAAAATTTTCGTAGAATCCCAAGTGTTTAACATTCGAGGACGAGTGTTCCAAAAGGGGGGAAGAATGTTACACCTCAGAAATTTTCCGCGAGCCTACACTGAATGGACCCATGAAGGGTATGAGTGTGCGATGTTTTACTAAGTAGGGAATGGCTAATTATAAATTTTTGGAAATAAGAAAGTTGCGGAATTTTATTTCAGCCCAGTGGTCGTAAAGTGATTTACGGCCCGTAAAGTCATTTACGGACCGTAAAGTGCCATCGTCCTTCAACATATCAAAAATTTTGACTTTCTGTTAAATGTTGAAATGGTAAAATACGACCCAGAATACAGACCGTAAATCGAAATACGGCGCGTAAACTGAGTCGTAAACTGCCATGATCTTCAGTCTACCTTTCTGGTTTTGATATGCTTAAAGACGACCGTGGAGGACGGACCGTAAACCTGTATACGGCCCGTAAAGTGTGGTTTACGACCACTGTACACCCCGACTGTTGTTCATTAAAAATCAGATTTTGAGTATTAAAAAGGGATCCTAACCTCATTTTATTTCATTTCTCATCTCCACAACTCAAGAATACTCTAGAAAATTCTCCAAACACTTCATCCATAAGAATTCAATAGAATCAAAGGAAAACCAAAATCAACAACATCAAATCCATGAAACAAAGTGTCTGAAATGCAAGTAAAAGTCATCTACCTCAAGAAAACACAAGATAGGTGAAGTAGGGTTTTGGTGCAAAGAAGGCATTACTACTCAAGACTTATTCAACCATCATCTAAGGTAAGTTTCATGAATTTATCACGTTGTTTAAGGTATTGGAAAGCTAAGATGCTTGAATTGTAGAAAGACATGGAAAATGGGTCTTGAATGAGTGAATAGTGTCACAATTGAATGGTAGTTAAATGGAATCATGAATGTTGATATACTATGATCATGAATACTTTGTAAATGATGTTTAGACCATGAAATGAGTATTATATATGAGAAGATGCGATAACGAGCTATAACCATAAATGTGGAGAAATTGGAGGAAAATAGTGGAATGTGGTGAATATATATAAATGATGGTTGTTGATTGTAATATTGTGGATGTTGTTGAGAACGTTGGGAGTTGATATGGACTATGGGAAAAGTAGTATAAATAAAGGAAGTTCTGCCCAATTTTCTCTAGAAATAGTGACGTATTCCTTAAGTCAATTAACTAATACTAATTCGAATTCTCTCATGAAGGTAGCGACGTGATATCGAAGGAGATCAAGTGAACGATATCCTAGCTAAACGACAAAGGTATGTGAGGCTAGTCCTTTCCTTCCAATGGCATGAATCCTATAGCATAGATTCCTTTCCTCTTCATGAGTTCATGTATTCCAAAGAAAGCTAAAAAGTCTATATCTATAAATGTCTATATAAGATAAGAGATATAATACGATGATGCCATAATGATAGAGATGTTATTTATTGCTTACACTCACCTTATGTGCTACTTCCTTCAAGGTGAGGCAGAATGTCAATAATTGCTCCATATTACAATCGGGGGATCACGACCTTACGTCACCCCGATAAAGTATAGTTGATCTTGAGCTTTATGCATGTACTATAATAATATGAGCATGTCATGATAATATTACACCGCGCCTAGTTGGCCGGGAAGTCACCGCTAAGGAGGGCAGCTATACGGATACACCATGACCATTTGGCATGGGCAGACACCACTAGTGGGCGGCATGAGATGGTACCCCGGACGCTGGAGGCATGGACGCGGGCTATTGTTATTGATTATCACACCGTTCCGATATGGAAGGGCAGCTTACATATTATGCACATATGATATGATGATGAGTATGAGTAAGACAACATGCATTACTTCTCTTATGATTGTCATTCAGATCCAGATGTTTCATATTGATATTCTCGTTATATTATTGTTGTCTTCCTTCATGGTTTATGCCTCTCATACTCAGTACAATATTCGTACTGACGTCCATTTTCTTTGGACGTTGTGTTCATGCCCACAGGTAGACAGGGAGGTGAGCTTGATCCAGATCCATAGTAGCTGTCAGCTGATTGAGAGCACTCTATTGTTCGGAGGTGCTTGCGATTCTCCTTTTGGTATATATGCATATTTTGGGCACGACGGAGTCTTGTTCCGTCTATATATATATACAGTCTATCAGTAGAGGCTCGTAGATACGCAGTGTGGGTTAGATGGTCTCACAAGATGTTATTATATGTATATATTATTTTGATGGCCGAGAGCCAAATGTATATAAAGCATTTATATTTCTATCTAAAATATGTTTTCCTTATAATTCGTGTATGAAGTTGATAAAATGGCCTTAAGCGAGTGAGATGAGTGGTAGAGTGAGTGGTGCTCGGTGGCTAGCCCCGGGTACCCGTCGCGGTCCCTAGCTGGGTCGTGACAAATAGATCCAGGCTCCACATTGTCATATGTTACTCCGTATATTGCAGGTCGGTTTAGAGTCAAACCGGAGTCGATCAAACCTTTTGAGGTGTCTACACCCGTTGGTGAATCGGTAATAGCTAGTCGATTTTATAGAAACTGTATAGTTGTGATTTGTGACCGTCGTACTATGATTGACTTGCACGAGTTAAAAATGGTGGATTTTGATGTTATTATGGGCATGGATTGGTTGGCTTCTTTCTATGCCAATGTTGATTGTAGAATGAAAATGGTTCATTTCCAATTTCCGGGAGAACCGATTTTAGAATGAAAAGGGAATACTGCGTCACCAAAAGGTAGGTTTATTTCCTATCTTAAAGCAAGGAAAATGATCACAAAAGGTTGCATTTATCATCTAGTGCGGGTTCAAGCTGTAGAAGCTGAACCGCCAACTCTTCATTCAGTCCCCGTGGTGAATGAATTTCCGGATGTGTTTCCGGAAGAGCTATCAGGCCTCCCTCCCGAGCGGGACATTGATTTTGCTATTAATGTGTTGCTAGACGCCAAGCCTATATCTATTCCACCTTATAGAATGGTCCCCGCAGAATGGAAAGAGTTTAAAGAGCAATTGAAAGACTTGCTTGAGAAAGGCTTTATTAGGCCTAGTTCATCCCCGTGGGGAGCACCCGTATTATTTGTCCGAAATAAAGATGGCTCCTTGCGAATGTGCATTGACTATCGGAAATTGAATAAGGTGACGATTAAGAATAAATATCCTCTTCCGAGGATTTATGACTTATTTGATCAATTACAAGGTGCCAAATGGTTATCAAAGATAGATTTGAGGTCCGGGTATCATCAGGTGAGAGTTAGGGAGAAAGATATCCCTAAGACAGCCTTCAGAACAAGATATGGCCATTTTGAGTTCTGGGTAATGTCATTTGGGCTAACTAATGCACTGGTAGTATTTATGGATTTCATGAACAATGTGTTCAGGCCCTTCCTAGATTTATTTGTGATTGTATTCATCGATGACATCCTAGTGTATTCTAGATCCGAGGCAGAACATGCGGATCATTTGCGTACTGTCCTTAGAGTTCTTCAAACTCGAGAGTTGTTTGCAAAATTTTCTAAGTGTGAGTTTTCGTTGAACTCAGTGACATTTTTGGGGCACATTGTTTCAGCCGATGGTATTCGAGTAGATAGCCAAAAGATTGAAGCTGTGAAGACTTGGCCAAGGCCCACAACTCCTACGAAGGTTCGTAGCTTTCTGGGCTTAGCAGGTTGTTACAGGAGTTTTGTAGAAGGCTTTTCTTCTATTTCTGCACCACTCACAAAGCTCTCCCAGAAATCAGCAAAGTTTCAATGGACAAATGCTTGTGAACGTAGTTTCCAAGAGCTAAAAGATAGATTGACTTCTGCCCCAGTCCTGACACTTCCAGAGGGATTGGAAGGTTATGTTGTTTATTGTGATGCTTTAGGCATCGGGCTAGGCTGTGTGTTGATGCAACATGGCAGGGTGATTGCGTATGCTTCTAGGCAATTACAAAAACATGAGAAAAATTATCCAACCAATGACCTTGAATTGGCTGCAATGATTCATGCATTAAAGATGTGGAGACATTACTTGTATGGTGTTTATGTGGATATTTACACAGATCATAAGAGCCTTCAGTATATCTTCAAGCAAAAAGAGTTGAACTTGCGGCAACGACGATGGTTGGAATTACTAAAAGATTGTGATGTTGATATCCTATATCACCCCGGAAAGGCAAATGTTGTGGTTGATGCTCTTAGCCGTAGATCCATGGGAAGTTTGTGTGATGTACGACCAGAGAAAAGAGAGCTGGCTCGTGAGCTCCAGCAGTTAGCTAGGCTAAGAGTTAGAGTAGTGGACTCAGGTAGCAGGGGAACTACCATTCAGAATTCAGCAGTCTCGTCGCTAGTAGTGGAAGTGAAAGAGCGACAATACGAAGATCTCATGCTAATGCATTACAGAGGTACACTCCCTCAGAAGGAGAAGTCATCATTTGAGATTGCAGGAGACGGAGTTCTTCGATGCCAAGGTAGATTATGTGTTCCTGATGTGGCAGGTTTATGCCACCAAATATTGAGAGAAGCTCATTGCTCCTGCTATTCTGTCCACCCCGGAGCAAAGAAAATGTACCATGATCTTAAATCTATATATTGGTGGAATGGGATGAAGAAAGATATAGCGGAATTCGTACCTCAATGTCCCAATTGTCAACAAGTGAAAATCGAGCACCAAAAGCCGGGCGGATTATTGCAAGCTATAGAAATTCCAACTTGGAAGTGGGAAGTAATTAACATGGACTTCATTATAGGCTTACCCTGTTCTCGATGTAAGTATGACTCTATATGGGTGATTGTGGATCGGCTCTCGAAGTCAGCTCATTTCTTACCTGTCAGAACTACATATGTGGCAGAATATTATGCAAAGCTTTATATTAAAGAGATAGTGAGACTCCATGCTGTTCCAGTATCTATTATCTCAGATAGAGGAACTCAGTTTACAGCTAATTTTTGGAAGTCCTTCCAAGAAGGTTTGGGGACTCATGTGAACTTTAGCACGACATTTCATCCGCAGACTGACAGACAAGCTAAACATACCATTCAGACTCTTGAGGATATGTTACGGGCATGTATGTTGGATTTCGGAGGAAATTGGGATGATCACTGTTACACCTTGGAAAATCCCTTGTATATGTATAGTGAATAGGCTAACAAAGGACATAGCGTATGCGATGTTTTGATGAGTAAGAAATAGTATTTGATGACCCTCAACGAGATTTCAAAGGCATATAATGCAAGGAAAGAAAGTTGCCAAGGAAAGCGAACCATATGTTGTGTATCGGATAAGAATTTCGAGCAATGAATCTATGATGGGATAATGATGTCTTGGAGACAAGTAATAACATCCCTTAGATTTGTATGGAGATGTTAAACAATTGCCAAGAAGATTCCATAAGGATTGGAGATCAAACGAGTCGACGAAAACAAGTTCCGGAGAACTGGACAACATACGGCCAGACATACTGGCCGAATAATATTCACGGACTGTATGTCCAGTCCGTAGATCCATTCTAGAACAACATGGCTCACTGGACCAAATATATGGTCCCAACATATGGTCAGTAAAAATTTACGGACCGTATGTTGGTCCGTATAAAGTGGTTCGGCCAGCTTTGGTATTTTAATATAAGGGACCCTTTTCATTTCATTTTCATTCCATCCTCCACTCCACAAGACAAGAACACTCTAGAATATTCTCCAACATCCATCCACAAGAAAATCAAAGGAAATCAATGATCAACAACACCAAATCCGTGAAACAAAGTGTATGAAACCCAAGTAAAGTTCATCTTCCTCAAAGAAAACCAAAACAGGTGAGATAGGGTTTTGGTGCTAGAGGAGAAAATCCACTCAAGGCTTGTTCAACCATCATCTAAGGTAAGTTTCATGACTAAACCATGTTTTTTAAGGTAATGGAAGATTAAGATACTTGAATTGTAGAAAGATATAGGAAATGGGTCATTAATGAGTGAATAGTGCTATGTTTGGATAGTAGTTGGATTGAATCATAAATGTTGGTGTGTTGTGATTATGAATACGTCATAAAGGACATTTAGACCATGGAATAAGTGTGACACATGAGGAAACGCGATAGTAATCCATAACCATAAATGTAGAGAAATTGAAGAGAATTGGTGGATTGTGGTCAATGTATATGAACGGTGATTATTGATTGTAATATTGTGAATGTTGTTGTGAGCGTTTGGGAGTTGATATAGAATATGGTAAAAGTAGTACAAACAAAGGAAGTGCTACCCAATTTTCCCTAGCTTTAGAAAGTCCGTTCTTATAATTGTGTAGCTAATGACGATATAAATTCTCTTGAAGGTAGAACGTGTGCATTAAAGGAGAACACGCAAGTGATCGCTTAGTTAAACACCAAAGGTATGTAAGGTTTATCCGTTCCTTCAAAGGCATGAATCCTTCAAGCTTTCCATGATCCTCCTATATGATGGAACTTATGAGTCCTTAATACACCCAATTACATACGAGTATGACAATGATGATAATAAGGTAAAGAATAGAGATTCGATAGTTCATGATATGATGATTCCATAACATTGATGATGATATTATTGCTCACACTCACCTTATGGATTATTCCCTTCAAGGTGAGGCAAAGTACTCGTAAATGTTCATAATATAATCAGGGGTTTACGACCTTACGTCACCCCGACATAGCTATGGTTGTCTTCAAAGTCTAGTGTATGCTCCTAATGCTAAATGTGAAATAATGCTAAGTCATGATATGTTTATAAGATGATCAATAATGTTAACTTATAATATGCCGATGTTATGTATAAATATGCCAAGTTATGCTAAGATTATGATACGTTCATGAAACGCGCAATAGTGATGGGTAAAGATTGATTATGTGATGATGAGATTCCACTGTGCCTAGATGGCCGGGCATGTCACCGCAAAAGCGGGCTGCATATGATTCCACCGTGCCTAGATGGCCAGGCATGTCACCGCTAAGGCGGGCTGCGATGTTACACCGAGCCTAGAGGGCCGGGCATAATCACCACTAGTGGGCAGCATACGATGGTTACCCGGACGCGGGATAACGATGAGATATGTTATGTGATGTGATGAGATATGCGATATGACGAGACATGTGATGTGATGAGATATGTGATGTGATGACTTACGCACCATGATTATGTAAAATGTGATATATGTACAAAATGTAATTACTTGTGACACTCTTGCAGGTTATATCTTTCTCTTATGGCTCATGACCCTCCTATTATATCTATTTCATTCTTGCCTTACATACTCAGTACAATATTCGTACTGACGTCCATTTTCTTTGGACGCTATGTTCATGCCCACAGGTAGACAGGGAGGAGAGTTTGAGCCAGAGTCGTAGGAGCTGGTAGCCAATTGAAAGCACTCCTTTATTCCGGAGGTGCTTGATTATTCTTTTGTGTGTATTTGTATATGTGGGGCTTGACGGGGTCCTGTCCCGTCTATGTGTCTTGTACTCCAGTAGAGGCTCGTAGATACTCAATGTGGGTTATGTGGCCGGATAAAGTCACTATGGTATAATTGTATATACATTATTTTTGATAGCCTAAAGGGGCTTATGTATATGGAACTATTTATGTTTACAAATGAAACATGATTTTCCTATAATTTGAGCATAAAATCGACAAAAGAGTAGTGAATAAGCATGATGGGTAGTAGAACGAGCGGTGCTCGGTGGTTAGCCTCGAGTACCCGTCGCGGCCCCTAGCTGGGTCGTGACAATCACTTACCCCTTATTGAGTTTGCTTATAACAATAATTATCATTCTAGCAATCAAATGGCACCGTATGAGGCTTTATATAGGCGAAAGTGTAGATCCCCAATTGGGTGGTTTGAAGTAGGAGAGACCAAAGTGATAGGGCCAGACTTGGTCCAACAAGCCATAGAGAAAGTTAAGCTCATACAAGGTCGACTATTAGCGGCTCAAAGTCGTCAAAATTGCTATGCGGATAATTGTCGAAGGGACTTACAGTTCTAAGTGAAAGATTGGGTATTCTTAAAAGTGTCGCCAATGAAGGGCGTTATGAGATTTGGCAAAAGGGGGAAGCTTAGTCCCCGATACATTGGGCCTTATTAGATTATGCGCAAAGTAGGTAAAGTGGCTTATGAATTAGATCTACCTCTTGATTTGGAGTCAGTTCACCCAGTTTTCAATATCTCGATACTTCGCAAATGTGTCGGAGATCCTACTAGGATCGTGCCAGTAAATAATGTTCAAGTGACAGAAAAGTTGACTTATGAAGAGGTACCCATTGCCATATTAGATAGGCAAGTACGGAGGCTTAGAAACAAATAAGTGGCCTCAGTTAAGGTTTTGTGGAGAAACAATAACCGAGAAGAGATAACATGGGAAGCAGAAGAAATTTGAAATCCAAGTACCCGCACTTATTTCAGCCCCCGAAAGAGATCCAAGATGAGACATCAAGATCATAAGGTATGTATGTTTTCCTTTTTATGCATTTGGGTCGTTTGTGGCCAAACTTTATTGCTATTATGTTGTGGCCCTATGAGGCATTGTTATTATGGGATGTTGTGACAGGATGGTAGTGCCATATTACAGGGGAAACTCTGGCAAAATTTTTATAGAATCCCCGATGACTTAACATTCGAGGACGAATGTTCTTAAGGGGGGAAGAATGTTACACCTCAAAAATTTTTCCGTTGATGCACAGTGAATAGACTAACGAAGACCACGAAATATATGGTATTTCAATAAGTAAGGAATGACATTTGATAACCCTAATTAAGATTTCAAAGACATTTGAGGTAAGAGGAGAAAGTTTGCCAAGAGAAGGCAAGGCATATATTTTTTTTTTCAGAAAGGATTTATGAGTAACAAGTTAATGATGATTTAATGATGCTTTGGAGAAGATTTATAGCGTCCCTTAGATTGTTAATGAGGTGATAAACAAGTGTTAAGAAGGTTCCATAAGGATTGGAGATCAAACGAGTCGACGAGAATTAGTTTGGAAGAACTGGGCATTGTACGGCCCAACATACTGGCCGTATAAATTATACTGGCCGTATGTTTGGCCATATATTCAGCCGGGATTAGCACCCCTCACTGGACTAAAAGTACGACCAAACATACGGTCAGTATAATTTATACGGACCGTATGTTGGTCTGTGAAATCCAAGCGGGACAGATTTTGTATTATTAATAAGGGGCCCAAGTTTATTTCATTTCATTTCCCCTTCACTCCCCTTCTCTCTAGAACATTTCTCTACACTTCTCCCACAAGAATTCAAGGGATATTAGTGAACAAATTCATCACACCAAGAGAATCAAGTGTAAGAAACCCATTAAAGTTCATCCAAGTGAAGGTGAAACTAGGGTTTTGCTCAACTGAAGTATTTCCACCCAAGGTTCATTCCTACACCATCTAAGGTAAGTTTTATGGTATTTCCATGTTGTTTAAGGTATTGAGAAGTTGAAACACTTGGATTGTAGAAGGGTATAGAAAATGGGTCATGAATGTGGGAATAGTGTCATTTTTTAGTAATAGCTTGGATTGAGTCATGTTCCTTGATATGTTGCGATTATGGTTATGTTATAAATGATGTTAAGAACATGGGATAGACATTGTATATGAATGAATGTAATTGTGTGCTATGACCATGGATATGGATGATTGGAAGTGAATGGAGGAATATGGATAATGTAGATGAATAAAGACTATTGTTATGATGTTGTGAATGTTATTATTGATGTTTGGGTGTTGATGTATGATATGGAGGAAGTCGTATAAATAAAGGAGATGCTGTCCAATTTTCTCTAGCTTTAGTCATGTATGCTAAGCTATCGATTTTCTAATGATTGTATAACTCTAATGAAGATAGAAACGTGAGCATTGAAGAAGAACGTGCAAGTGATAGAATAGTTGCACGAAGAGGTAAGTAAGGCGAACCCTTCTTTCATAAGGCATGGTTCTTTGGCCAAATATCTATTCTTCTATGAGCCTATGATGTCCTCCAAATGATTCTATCTTTAAGAGCTACTAAGCTCATGATTCTCGATATGTTACGATTGTACTAAATTCCTCCTATGATGAGTAATCCTCTAGGGATAGATGTAATGAACGACGATAGTAATGATGCTAAATGATATGTATATGAATATGAATATAAATACGAATATGCTATGAATACAAAAATGGATATGAAATGTAAACGAGTACGGAAACGAGTACGGATATGGATATGGATGTATGTACACAATCACGCATTAGAAATGGGAAGTCCCTATGTAAAGCAAGTAAGTGTTTATAACGATGATACTACTATCTCCCATCCTATGCTATTTCTTATGTTGTCTATTATGCTTTCGTAAAGATGTTGATCATGCTTTACATACTCAGTACATTCTTCGTATTGACGTCCTTTTGTTTGTGGACGCTGCGTCATGCCCGCAGGTGGCCAGGGAGACAGGCTTGATCCATAGCCTTATTACTCAGGGACTACATAGCGGAGCTCCATTTCATTCGGAGTTACAGCTTTTGGTATTTATTCTTTTGTGTACATATTTATGGGCATGTCGGGGTCCTGTCCCGCCTGTAAGATATGACATACTCTCCTTAGAGGCTCGTAGACATGTGTATATGGTTAGATGTATTTGGCCTTGTCGGCCTATATTTTGGATATCATTTTGTTAGCCTCGTCGGCTTATGTACATTGTTGTGGGCATAGTTGTTGATGATGATATAAATATATTGTTGCCCAATGGAAATAGTATGAATGAGGAATAAAAGTATGATTTAGCTATACGGCTCACCTAGATGTAAATGTGAAAGTATGATAAGAGGTGCCCGGGTGGGTTAGCACTGGGTGCCCGTCGCGGCCCTCCGGTTGGGTCGTGACAAACAATAAGTCATAAACATTTCACGACGAGTGACAAGCTCAAATACGATTATCAAATATACTTCTCCAGTATTTCTTTCCTTCAAAATACGTATGAATCATAACAACAACAATATAGCCAATTTACTCCAAAAATTTCCAGCCACAACAAAACCCAAAAATATACCTCAAATCGGCCCACACAACAACAACAATAACTTATCCAATTTCCCGCAATTAATTCCATATTTTTCATTCCACAATTTAGCTATGACCCGAACGAATTTAAATATATCAAGAATAGTAGAATTCTTACCTTATATGCCAAGAACAACTCTTCTCCCACCTTACTTCATTACGAAGAACTCTCTGATTTGCTATCCGGAGGAAACCGACGCGGAAATAACCGTAACGTCGCTCTTTGTTTTGCTTCTTCGCAGAGATCCAAGTCGTGAATAGTATCATGTTAGTTTCCCCTTGAAGGGAATATGAAGTTGCGGTCCACAATTGTTTTTGAGTAACATATTTGGGTTCACGTCTAGTTGGTGTAGTTGTAGCTTAGCTAAAGACTCTCTTTTTACACTTTGACAACTATTCCATTTAAAAGAACCAAAATTCCATGAAAAGTCCTGCGCTGCTCCCTTCATGGTATATTATTCATTATATACAAGATCATAAATAAATTTTTCATTGTGGGCTGTGGGGTCCACCCCCATTTTGGCCATTCCTTTGAAATAATGACTTTTGTCTTAAAGGTGTCACCATTAGACACATCAAAAGTGAGTAACACTTGGTGTTATGCAGCCCCATGCCCACGTGTAACTGCATCAACCCTTGTTGAATTTATTCTATTATGCCTTGTTGCCCATTATTTGTCCATAGCACATGTGGAATCTGCCCACACTAATAATTATCCAATAATCTCAATTAATTCCTTAATCTCCATTGCAAATTTCTCACTTAATAAATTGCACACATAATTAATTTCTTAGTCTCGATTCCCTAAAACATGAACCACTTTTAACACACTTCATATACTCATTATCATAATCATGTGGTAGAACTCTAGTCCATAGCCTCTTTATACATACACCAAATATTATTCTCAATCACCATGGTCACACTTGTTAAGTCCTAAATTATTTCGGGACATTAACCTTTTATACTCCGATCTCTTTATTTGCATACTTGTGTATGACCAAAAATTGTCCTGTCCGAGCGGTTCAAACCATAGCCCGAATTTGTTTAACCTTTAACCTTCACGACACTTACTTATCACTTGTTAAGAATTACATAAATACTTATAACCTCAAAATAATCTTGTCCTCCGAGCTTATGTCGGTTAACTTATGAATAATCCAACTTACAAAAGTACGGGATGTAACACTTTGCTTGTCTTTTCCTCCTGTCAGATTAATCTTTACATGCTGCTCTAGTATATCAAGAATGGTAGCATTTATCGCTCGGATACTGTTACACCTCGGAAAATCTTCCGTTGGTACGCAAGTGACTGAACTAGTGATGGGTGCGAGTGTATGATGTTTCACAAGTAAGAAATGACGTTTGATGGCCCTAAGCGATATTTCGAAGGCATCCGATGTAAGGCGAGAAAGTTGGCTAAGATAAGGCAAGGTGTGAGATGAGCAATGTATGTAAATGGATGTGAATGATTAGAATGAGAAGTCTAGAGATGTGAAAAGTTACAGGTTTGCAAACTGGCCAGTTGGTCGTAAAGTGAAATACGGACCGTAAAATGGTATACGGTCCGTAAACTGGCCAGTCGTATTTTGGCATTCAAAACTTCAACTTTCTGCCAATTGATCAAATGGTAAAATACGACCTGGAATACGGACCGTAAAGTGATTTACGGCCCATAAACCATGGTCGTAAATCACCATGTTGCTGCCTGAGTTTCTGGTTCTGTTATGGTTAAAAACGACCACGAAGGACGGTCCGTAAACTGCAATACGGACAGTAAACCACATTTACGACCACTGTGCACTTCAAAATCTGATTTTCAAGTCATTGAATAAGGGGACCAAGGCTTATTTCATTTCACTTCTATATCACACCCCTTCTCTCTAAAACATCTCTCTACATTTATTATACATGTTTTCAAGGATTATAAGTCATCAACAACACAAAACAAGTGAGTCAAGAGTAAGCAAGTCCATTAAAGATCATCCAAGTCAAGGAATCCAAATGGAGAAAAACTAGGGTTTTTGCTCAAGTGGAGTATTATCAACAAAGGCTTGTTCCTACAACATTTAAGGTAAGGTTCATGGTACTTATATATTGTTTAAGGTATTTGAGAGTTGAAATTCTTGGTCATTAGAAGAGTATAGCAAAATGGGTTATGAATGATGAATAGTGACGTTTTGAGACATAGTTTGAGTTGAATCATGATTGTTGTTGTGTTGTGACATGAATGTGTTATAAATGACGTTAAGACCATGAAATAGACGTGTAAATGAACGGACGAAGTTGGGTGTTGTGACCATGAACATGGACAAATGAAAGTAAATTGAGAAACCTAGATAATGTGGATAATGTGGATGATTAATGGCTATTGTTGACCCTTGGGAGTTGAATTACGATATGGACAAATGTTGCATAAATAAAGGAGATGTTGTCCGATTTTCTCTAGCTTTAGTCATGTGTGCTAGTTATCGATTCTAATGATAGTATGACCTTAATGAAGGTAGAAACGTGAGCATCGGAGGAGTACGTGCAAGTGTAGAATAGTTCGACGAAAAGGTATGTAAGGCTAACCCTTCTTTCATAAGGCATGGTTCTTTGGCCGAGTATGTAAAGCAGAAACATAACAAACATAATCATGATCTGGACCGGAAGCACGGAGATATAATAGACAGGCTCATAGGCCGGATAGACAGAGACATAGTCCCGACAGACGGACAGAATCATGGTCCAGACAGACAGAATCAGAGTCCATGCGGACATACAGAATCGGGATCCATACGGACATACGGAATCGAAACCCGTCGGTCAGATAATCCAGACGGACAGATGGAATCGTAACCCGTCGGGCAGATAATCCGGACGGACAGACAGAATCACAACCAGTCGGACAGATAATCCGGACGGACAGACAGAATCACAACCAGTCGGACAGATAAGCCAGTCGGACAGATAAGCCGGACGGACAGACAGAATCATAAGTCATACAGACAGACAAAATCACACATAGGGTACAAGAACGTGGTCGCCACTCCTGCCATTGGCACCACAACACGTCAGATATCAAAAATTCTTCTCCGATCTCCGTCACTCATCATAACATAACCACGGTACCCGGGGGCGGACAGATAACACAGCACCCCGAGCCCGGACTCATCATACTTTGTAATATATCCTCGGTAACCGGGGACGGACATATAACACAGTACCCCGAAACCGGACACATCATACTTCAGAATTCACATATGGGGCTCGGCGGCCCACCGCACGATATACGTACCGGCCCGGGATCCGGTGAAAGGAATCATAAAATGTGGACGAACTGATTAATGAGGAACCACATACATACAGATCGTCATACAGACTCAACAGAACAGAAGTAGGCCAACTGGCCGATCGAACCAAGTATTTGGATAGTTTTCAAGGTACGTGCCTACACGTCACTTGGGGAGGCACGACAGATTATAACCAGAACCAGATTTCCAAATGTCAAAAACTATTTTGTAAGATTTGTATAAAAACAGTCGTATCGTGATCAGAATAGTAGTCCAGGTGTTTTCTGAGAAAATCGGGCAAAACTAAAGTAATTAAGATCATACAGAAGGTATCGGGCCTCCTGGTCCCGCCACGGATAAACTCGAGGCGACATAGGTAAATTACCGATAGTAGACCTTATAAGGTCATCCATAATCATCTGGAAGTGTTCCGACTCCGTTTAGGGAAGTTTTGTACAAAAATTCACTTTAAAGGCAATTTGTAAGAAAATAGCTTCAATTGGATTGAAGGAATTGGAGCGGTTTTCCGTCTCGAATTCCGGGGGACGGAGTCGTACTTAAGGCTCGCGACCGAGCCTATCACATCCAGAACATGCCTAGGAACAAAGGGAAATGCTTCACATACCTCGATAGCGCCTTACGCTCGCTTGGCGTCGACTTCAATTTCGTCCAAAATCTAGAAATGGTCAAGTTTACCATTTGTTAGTTTCACACTTTTCAATAATTCAACTTAACACATACTTGCCTACCGAAATTTCGGCAGCATTTCCTCTGTATATAAGACATCCCCGAGACTTAGCTCGGCTCAATTCATCAACACAACAACCCAGAAATAGCATCAATAACAACAATATGCATTAAACATACGACATGGCATCACTAGCCATTTTTTTGACATAACGAAACATCTTTCGTTTCAAACTTACATTTCCAAACCAAACTTATTATTTTCATATTCATTATCCATCAAAATCATTACGACATACATCGGAGGCATCCATACCATTTTCACACGATATACATAAGATATGCAAACATTCAAACTTTCCATTAAGCTACTACTTATCCAATCTTCCCAACCTTCAACATACAAGTTCATAAACACATTTCCATATTCCAAGTTCATTATCCTTAATCATAATTTCAAGAAACCATGCTAAAACAACATACTTTCCGACAACAACTTTACCAACAAATACTTCGTGTTAGCTTAACCATTATCCTCCCATCTACTTCACAAATCCATAACAACACAATTAACATGCTAACAAGATTTGGTTCTCCTTCCAACATCACATAACCACACGGCCACCTACAATATTTTCCAATTTTCACTAATTCATTCCACTTTCATTTCTAATACAATTTCCATCATACTACAACTAAATTACAACATGAATTCAAATCATCCAAATCATGCAATATACATATATATATTCGGCCAACACACACTTAGTTCCAACACACAAAATTTCCATGTTTTTCATTCATTCACACATACTACATCATACATATACCATTTATAACATAACAAGAGCATGAAATCCTCACCTTTCTTCAAGTTCTTCGCTTGGAGGATAAAATTGTTTTCTTGCCACAATACTTATATCAACTTGTAGAGGGCTTTGCACTTGGTAATAATTTCACAAGAGATGAACTTTTAAACCAAAGAATTGGCTCCAAAAAAAATTTTCTTTCTTTTCTTTCTTTTTCTTTCTTTCACCCGAACTCTCTCTCTCTCTTTGTTCTTGATTTCTTTTGTTTTGTTTTTCTTGATTCATCTAGATCCTTCTTTTAAACTTATCCATATATGGATTTATCACATGAAAAATTTAATATTTCATGGGCCAAGGCCTACATGGCCGGTTGGGCCATCCCTTAATGGGCCTTGTTTTTCTTATTTCTTTTAGAGCCCAAAATTGTTGGTTACATATTGTAGTTCACGGGGCAAGTTTCCAAAATTCCAATTTTTGCCCTTGGCCACCTTTCGTAATTCCACACCATTAAATTCATAACCTACACATTCATACCAAGTATGGTCCAATTGTGGCCTTATCCATCACAAGTCAATTTGCCTTGAATTTTTCGAATAAGCGAAAATGTCGGATGTAACAGATAGGGTCTGGGCCGGGACACGCAAGCACATCGCGATCACAATGGCCACATTGCATTCAAGATGGATGCATTGGGGCGGACCACATTCGTGAGGTGGGCCTCGCGTTTGCGAAGTGCAATTTATGCGTGGACAGAACTTAAATCCCATTTCGAACCTCGTTGTTCATAAATTAATTTTGGGAGCTAGGGAGCTCTAATTGGGTGATTTCAAGGGCGCTCTCAAGATTTGACTCGGGGATAAGATTCTAACATTAAGCTAAGTATTTCCCCATGATTCCATCCGTTATTTGGCAAATTCTTCCATGATTTGAACTTAGTGGGGGTTTTCCATAGAAATGGGTTTTCATGTAATCATCAAATTGAAGGTCGATTCGTGATTAGATTTTATTTTTTTTTGATATTCTTACTATTTAGACTCTGGGTAAGCTAAATTTATGGCGAAATTACAGTTTTGACCTTCGTTGCTCGGGGTTAGTTTTTAGGTTGACTTTTTGGACCGGAACATTAGTATAGCAATATGGGTGTCTATGGATTTGTATTATTATGTAGAATCCATATTTGAACAAATTGGGATCGTTCAAAAGATGAAAGGAAAGGTAAGACCGTGGCTTGACTTTTTGAGGCTCTGAATTAAGGCAAGTTGAGACTTACTAGACTCTTTATGAAGTGTTTGTGTTGGCTAATGTAGTTAATGAGCGTAATGGGGAATTGGGGGTCCCTTACTCATGTGGTGACAAGCTCTTATGTTGGTACCGGTGCCATGATATGGGTAAATTAATGAAAATTAAATAATTGTGTAAATTAATGAATGCCAAACAGATGGGCATTAGTTGGTGGTGTTAAATCTACTTGATCGTTTGGTTGTTGATGAAATAAGCTTATGAAGGCCATGATTGTTTAATAATTGTGATATTGATTCACTGTGCATTCATCACTGCACATCTTGTATAATCAAGAAAAATGAACTATCGTTGGCATTGACTTGATATTATGCAATTGCATGCTATATGCACACCTATTTCATATTTTATATGATATCACTCGCATGCTATTGGTGAAACACAAGGGATGGTCTGTGGTGGCCCGAGTGGATATGGTACTTATTGGAGTAATGATGACATGATAGCCTATCGACCGGATACGCGATGTGATCTAGAGGATCTGAAATTCCGAGTGAGTATATAGACCTCATTAGTCCCCCATGGATCACGCGAAACCTAATGCAGGAGTGTGTGTATACTGGTGCATATTGGACATTGCATTTCATACCATTCTTACTTGATTGCATTATTATTATGTGACTCTTCTATGAATTATTTGGAAGAACCGAGTTTCTATAACTTACTTGAATTGTGGACTTTCTACTCTTAATTGCTTAAGTGATTATAAACTGTATAATTGGTTGCTAATGAAGTGTGGAGGTGAATTTCGGAAGGACCAATCCTCGTCATTGCTTCAGTTTAGGGTCGGTCAACAATACTGCTGAGTACACGTGTTTCCTTGTACTCACTCTACACTTGTTGCATCTTTTTATGTGCAGGTTCTGTTTTGAGTTTGATTAGTGGACGAGTTCCCCCCCCCCCTACTGTTGAGGCATTGCATGTGAGTTTTCAGGGTGAGCTTCTGACTGTTCTGCAGCACTGGACTCCATTTCTATCTTACTTTTCTGTCTTTATATTTCAGACATTATTTGTAGTATTCAGACTTGTATTCCAGATTTTGTAGCTCTTGTACTTATGACTTCCAGGTTTTGGAGAGATGTATGACTTAGACTTCCTTATATTATAAGTTATAAGACTTGTTATTGACTTATGGTTTGTCCTTTAATTCTGCTTTTAAATTATGTTGAAAGGCTTTATCGCTTGTTTGGGTTCACCACGGGATGGGTAGGTTTCCTCACAACAATCATTGAAATTTTGGATCGTGACATAAAATTAGAGGCTTCATGGACTAGATGTTCAGGTATGGATACGTTTGACATTATTTCTATTTTCGGCTTATGTCCAATGTTTTGAAACTCATTATAAATGGAAATATCCTTTAAGGGGTTTATGATATGATAACTATTTCATTTGCTTTATGTATATATATAATGAAACGCTTAGTTGTTTTGAGATTTTGCCTTATTTTCCCCAAAATACCCTTCATGCTGTAGTTGTATATTGGTGTTTATGATTTGGGGGATGGGTGTCGCGGTTCTTGAGGCAATCGGATGGGTTTTGGATTGGTTTTAGTGAATTTTGAGTTTTCTAAGTTAAGAAAATGAAGATGTTTGATCAAAGTCAACATCGGGGGTAAATGCATCATTTCAAAGTTTCGTCGATTCCATTAGGTCAAAATGTGATTTTGACTTAGTAGGACCATTGGTTCGGGTCCCGGGGAATTTAGGTGTGATTTTGGTCATTGGTTGGAGATATGCGAATTTGATGTTTTAGAGTTGACCTTGGTCAATGTCGGGTCATAATAACCTCTTTTAGTAATTTCGAGTGCGCGGGCGGGTTCGTAGCATGTTTTGTAACTGAAATGCATATTTGGTTTATGTTCGGGGATTCCAGATAAGTTTCAGGTGCTAAATCGAAGTTCAAAAATTTAGAGGTTTCGGTTGTTCAGCTATTATTTGGTGCAGCCGCACCTACAAGCCATAGGCCGCACGTGCGAGCTCACACCTGTACGAGTTGGTCCGCAGGCACGAGATTAGGCGAGATTAGCTAGGATCGCACTTGCGAGGTTAGGTGCGCAGAAACGGAGTCGCACCTGCGGGTGGACTTCCGCACCTGCGGATTTTGGGGTGAGTAAGTGGGTTCCGCTCTTGCGGTCATTTTCCCGGTTGTGCGAGGTTGCACCTACGAAGAAATGTCCGCAGAAGCGGAGTAACTGGTCAGATTTTGTTCAATTTTCCCCAATTCGAACTTAATTCTTCCTAAAACCATTTTAGAAGCTATAGAGCTCGGATTTGAGAGATTTCAAGTGCTAGTGTCACGACCCGACTAGGGGCCGTGGCGGGTACCCGAGGCTAACCATCGAGCACTACTCATTTCATTACTCGTCATAGTTATTATGCAATTCTTTACCATTCATATACTCATAATCATATGGCAACCATTTTTCATTTGGAAAACATAAATAATTTTATATACATAAGTCATTCGACTATCAAATAAGTAATATATATATACACCACAGTAGTATCGTGAGACCATACTACCCACACATACGTACCTACGAGCCTCTACTAGAATACTAGACATATGGACGGGACAAGACCCCGTCATGCCCAAAATACATATACATATATATACATAAACAAAAGGATAAACCCAATTAGCACCTCCGGAATAATGGAGTGCTCCTGTAAATCTGCTGATAGCTCCTATAGGTCTGCGCCGTCTCCCTATCTACCTGTGGGCATGAACACAGCGTCCAAAGAAAAAGGACGTCAGTACGAATACTGTACTGAGTATGTAAGGCATAAAAGAAATAAACATGATAGAGAAATCATAAGTCATAAGGTGAAGGCAAAACCTGCGTGACCTTTAAGGACGAATACATTTCATACATATGTCATATTTACATAATCGTAGTACATGAATCATCATAACGCATACATTACTGTGTCATATAATTCATCGTCATAGTACCGTATATGTTCATACACATAAAACATTATCCGTATTCGGCCACGTAGTGGCTCGACATTATCCGTATTCGGCCACGTAGTGGCTCGACAATATCACATACATATCTTCCGTATTCGGCCACGTAGTGGCTCGACAACATCACATACATCATCATTACCATTACATACATCTCATGAGTTTATCGTAACCTTTCACTAGAGCGTACGTTTGAATGTAACGACAATCTATAAAAAATCACATCATATTCGTAACATGACCTTCGTATGAATATCGTATGATAGACTTTATAATCTCTAGACTTAGGCTCAACATTTCCATTATCGTTTCTATATCATATCTCTTACCTTTATTTCATATGAAATCCTCTATGAACATAGACTCGTAACTTTTCGGAACATTGGTCATAGGACATGCATTAGAGTTTATAGACAATCTATAACAATGTCGGGTTGACATAAGGTCGAGAACCCCCGATTCCATTATGGAGCATTCATAAGCATTCTGCCTCACCTTGAAGGAGTTAGCATATAAGGTGAGGGTATTCAATGAACAATATTAATAGATCATACTATGTATCATTAGCCTTGTAGAACCATAATATTATAGGCCTTAGAATCCTTAGGCTTAGACTCATCATCAGCATTATTGCATTCGTAACACATCTCTTATCTTATCCCATATGGCTATTCATGAACATAGGTTCTTAGTTTTCTGGGAGGTAGGATAGTCATGGAGATGTAGGGAACATAATATCCTACAAGTTACGTAAGGATCATTAGCTTCATAGACATTGTTCCTTGCTTTAGAATCTCTAGGCTTCAACTTATCATCATTATTATCACATTCATGGCATATTCCTCATCTTTATCTTATAAGAAGTTCTCTGTCAATGTTGACTCATAATTACCGGAATGTAAGAAAGTCATGAAGAGGTAGGGGAAATACTATCATAAGAATCTTATAAGGATTACCATCTTCATAGGAAGGTCATTCATGAGCTTTAGGACTCCTAGACTTAGATTCATCATCAATCTCGTCATGTTCGCAACGTGTCTCTTTTCTTTATCTTGTATGAAGTTCTTTATGATCGTGGACTCATAGTTTTCGATACGTAGAATAATCATGAAGAAGAAGGGAATATCATATCACAAGATTCATGCCTTGAAAAAAAGGGACTAGCCTTACATACCTTTTCCCTTGGCTATTCTACCGCTTGATCGTTCTCCTTCAATGCTCACGTTCTCACCTTCAAGGGAGTTCGTATTAACATTAGTTAGATAATTATAAGAACGTGTTACCATTTATAGGGAAAATTGGGCAGCATTTCCTTTGTTTATACAACTTTCTCCATGTTCTATATCAACTCCCAAACATTCATAACAACATTCACAATATCGCAAACAAGAATCATCATACATCTACATCGCCCACATTTCACCATTTCATTCCAATTTCTCCATAATCATGGTCATAATCCTTTATTTCATTTTCTCATATATAACACTTATTCCATGTTTTAAATGTCATTCATAACATACTTAAAATCACAACACATCAATATTCTTAATTCACTCCAAACTACTATTCAACAATGGCACTATTCACACATTCATGACCCAATTTCAATATCTTTCTACAATCCAAGTGTTTTAACTTTCAACCCCTTAAACAACATAGAATGATCATAAAACTCACCTTAGATAATGGGTGAATAAGCTTGGAGTGGAAATTTTCTTCTTGCACCAAAAACCCTAGTCCACTTCCCTTGGGATTTCTTGACTTAAATGAACTTTGGTAGGTTTCTTACACTTGATTTTATGGGTTTAATGTAGTTGATCATGGATTTTCCTTGGTTTCTTATGGATGAATAATGGAGATTGTTCTAGAGTTTTCTATGACCAAAAATGGTGAAAATATGATTTTGGGTCGAATATAGTCTATTTATAGTGGTCCAGAAAATTCTGGACCGACACAACATGCGGCAAGCTTTGCTAGACGCAAAGCGTGCTTTGCGAGTCGCATGTTGTGCCGCAAACCTCGCAACATCACTAATTTCACTGTCACACTTTTCTGCGCAACTGCGTGGCCGCAAAGCGCTCTTTGCTGCTCGCATGTTGCGCCACAAAGTGCGCCATAATGTGACATTTTACCAAACTTCCACCAAAACTTAACTCCGATGATCCGACGAGTCTTAAACCATCCCGAGGCTTACTAAACATGGTTTTTCTCCATTATATACCCAAGATGGACATATCTATCCCTATGACCTCGAAAAATTTAACCTACTTCCCAAGGCTAGGACATTTAGCATTCGGCGAAACTCAACGTATGAAAATGAGAGGTGTAACATTCTCCCCCCCCCCCCCCCCCCCTTTTGGAACATTCGTCCTCGAATGTTAAACACTCGGGAATTCTATGAAAATTTCGCCAGAGTTTCCCCTGTAATATGGCACTACCATCCTGTCACAACAACCCACAAATAACACTGCCTCACAGGGCTACAACATAATAACAATAGAGTTTGGCCACACACGACCCCAAAAGCATAGAAAGAAAACGTACATACTTTTTCAAGCTTGCATTTTTTTTTGTTCTTAACTTACATCCTGGCTATTTGGGAGGGCATTTTTATATCTGCCTATACCTCTCCCATTCCCTTTCCATTATACAGTTAATTCTTCTTGGACATCTCTCATGTCCTTCATTGATTATACAACCTCGTATTACTAACTCAGTAATCCTGTAACGGTAAACTTCTAAAGTGCTATAACTCATGTCTCGCATATTTTCTTTACACTCACATCTTCATAAAACATGTTGACAATATAGTCTGCACGATAAGGAAGCTTTCATTAATAACTAACTTACTCGGTAGCGTACGTCACTCTCTTACTTTTTCTAACTGACCCTGTCTTTTCCCTATCATTCAGCAACTACTATCTTGGAAGTTCTACTTTTCATACCTTACTTCCTTAAAACTTAAGTACCATCGGTAGTACCTTAAAAAGGTATTTCATAAAGATTACGGGTGATGGATCAATATTGTCCTCAAGGATGTATAAGCATTGTTAATACCACGTATCATACTTTACCGATTACCGTCGCCACATAGCACAAAACCTCTTAATTCATACTTGCTTAATATTACAAATATTTATTTCTTCTTTCACACATTATCAAAGGTGCAAATATACCTGTGACGGCATCGGGGAATGACTCTGGATCCTGTCGCTCAGCTAAATCATATATACGGGGCTGAGTGGCACCTGAAGTAGATGCTCCCCCTCTGCCTCTACCTCGACCTACTGGAATTAGGGGAGTCTGCCCTCCCGGGCGCACCGAAGAAGAACCAGTCGCTGATCCTGCGGGCTGAACCGCACGCCTATCGCCTCGAAATGGGCACTCTCTCATAATATGACCTGACTTGCCGCAAACATAACAAACATCCAAACTCAATCGGCACGGTCCCCAATGTAGCTTACCACACTGGGTACATTGTGGTATAGATGATCTCTTCTGGCCTAAATCACTCCTATACCGAGAGCCCGACTCTGTGAAACTCTCATCCGGTCTGGGATGACTAGAGAAATCGGACCCCTAGCCCTCAACTCGTAGAGGTACACTAGTCGCCGACTGGCCTGAGTGTCTAGAATATGACTGCCTCGATCCCCCTCTATAGTCGCTATCAGCACCTATGGATCTGGCCCTCTTACTTTGCCCCTGACCCATATCACGCTCGCCCTTTTGCGGATGTCGTTGCTCTTCTAGATTTTGGGCATGGGCTTGAATGCGAGAAATATCCATCCGGTCTTGCAATGAAGCTGTTAAGCAATATTTAAATAAATGTGGCCCTAAGCCACTCACAAACTTATGCACCCTATCTCCCATGTCGGCCACCATGGTTGGAGCGTATCTAGCCAAAGAATTAAACTGAAGGCTATACTCTCGAGCAATCATGTTTCCTTGCTTCAAATTTAAGAACCTATCCGCTTTAGCTTGGCAGACCTTGGGTGGAAAATAGTGGCAGATGAAAGCATCTACAAATTCTTGCCACACGGGAGGAGGCGCATTTTCTTTTCTTGATGCTACCCAGTTATTATACCATAAGACTGCCACATCCTGGAGTCTATAAGATGCTAACTCCACCGATTCGGTTTCGGAGGCATGAACAATCCTTAATGTCCTCAACATTTCATCAATAAAACCTTGAGGGTCTTCATCTGGCTTTGACTCGAAAAACTCCGGAGGATTCAAACTCATAAAATCACGGGCTCTAGTACTAACGGCCCTGTCACTTGAACCCGAACCCTACCGCTGTGCCTGGGCAGCAACTAGTTGTGTAAATAGATGGATGGCCTCGGTCACTTATTGACCAGAAGAAACCGGTGGAGGAACTGGAGCTGAAGCTCCTCCTTGTTCTTCTACATTGGGCGGGGTGGAGGAAGTATTAGATCGGCCTCATTATATGACTCGCCCTCTTCTACATTCATTGGCGGCTCTCTTTCTATCCGCCTTTTCGCCGTAGTCTTGCCCTTCTGGGCGGTTGTAGCTTTTCCCTTTGGCGGCATTTCTGAACTCATAGCACACTATTAAGAAGAGAAAACCTTATAACACAGCTCTATCGCAGGATCTCTTAAGATGAAACATGGTCATTTTTCCTAAATGCCCTGTAGCCTCTTGTTTATAAGTGTGGTGCGCAACACACCATAAACAAAAATCTACTAGACACGGCTCGTAGACACTTCCAAGGACTGAACGGCTCTGATACCACTTTTGTCACGACCCGACTAGGCGCCGTGGCGGGTACCCGAGTCTAACCACCGAGCACCACTCATTTCCTTACTCGTCATAGTTATTATGCAATTCTTTATCATTCATATACTCATAATCATATGGCAACCATTTTTCATTTGGAAAACATAAATAATTTTATATACATAAGCCCTTCGGCTATCAAAATAGTAATATATATATACACCACAGTAGTATCGTGAGACCATACTACCCACACATACGTATCTACGAGCCTCTACTAGAATACTAGACATACGGACGGGACAAGACCCCGTCATGCCTAAAATACATATACATATATATACATACACAAAAGGATAAGCCCAATTAGTACCTCCGAAATAATGGAGTGCTCCTATAAATCTGCTGATAGCTCCTATAGGTCTGCGCCGTCTGCCTGTCTACCTGTGGGCATGAACACAGCGTCCAAAGAAAACGGATGTCAGTACGAATATTGTACTGAGTATGTAAGGCATGAAAGAAATAAACATGATAGAGAAATCATAAGTCAAAAGGTGAAGGCAAAACCTGCGTGACCTTTAAGGATGAATACATTTCATACATATATCATATTTACATAATCGTAGTACATGAATCATCATAACGCATACATCACTGTGTCATATAATTCATCGTCGTAGTACCGTATCTGCTCATACACATAAAACATTATCCGTATTCGGCCACGTAATGGCTCGACAATATCCGTATTCGGCCACGTAGTGGCTCGATAATATCACATACATATCTTTCGTATTCGGCCACGTAGTGGCTCGACAACTTCCCATACATCATGATTACCATTACATACATCTCATGAGTTTATCGTAACCTTTCACTAAAGCATACATTTGAATTTAAAGACAATCTATAAAAATCACATCATATTCGAAACATGACCTTCGTATGAATATCGTATGATAGACTTTATAATCTCTTAACTTAGGCTCAACATTTCCATTATCGTTTCTATAGCATATCTCTTACCTTTATTTCATATGAAATCCTCTATGAAAATAGACTCATAACTTTTCGGAACATTGGTCATAGGACATGCATTAGAGTTTATAGACAATTTATAACAATGTCGGGGTGACATAAGGTCGAGAACCCCCGATTCCATTATGGAGCATTCATAAGCATTCTGCCTCACCTTGAAGGAGTTAGCATATAAGGTGAGTGTATTCAATGAACAATATCAATGGATCATAATATGTATCATTAGCCTTGTAGAACCATAATATTATAGGCCTTAGAATCCTTAGGCTTAGACTCATCATCAGCATTATCGCATTCGTAACACATCTCTTATCTTATCCCATATGGCTATTCATGAACATAGGCTCTTAGTTTTCTAGGAGGTATGATAGTCATGAAGATGTAGGGAACATAATATCCTAGAAGTTACGTAAGGATCATTAGCTTCATAGACATCATTCCTTGCTTTAGAATCTCTAGGCTTCAACTTATCATCATTATTATCACATTCATGGCATATTCCTCAACTTTATCTTATAAGAAGATCTCTGTCAATGTTGACTCATAATTCCCGGAATGTAAGAAAGTCATGAAGAGGTAGGGGAAATACTATCATAAGAATCGTATAAGGATTACCATCTTCATAGGAAGGTCATTAATGAGCTTTAGGACTCTTAGACTTAGATTCATCTTCAAAATCGTCATGCTCGTAACATGTCTTTTTTCTTTATCTTGTATGAAGTTCTTTATGATCGTGGACTCATAGTTTTCGATACGTAGAAGAATCATGAAGAAGAAGGGAATATCATATCACAAGATTCATGCCTTGGAAAGAAGGGACTAGCCTTACATACCTTTTCCCTTGGCTATTCTACCGCTTGATCGTTCTCCTTCAATGCTCACGTCCTCACCTTCAAGGGAGTTCATATTAACATTAGTTAGATGATTATAAGAACGTGTTACCATTTCTAGGGGAAATTGGGCAGAATTTCCTTTGTTTATACAACTTTCCCCATGTTCTATATCAACTCCCAAACATTCATAACAACATTCACAATATCGCAAACAACAATCATCATACATCTACATCGCCCGCATTTCAGCATTTCATTCCAATTTCTCCATAATCATGGTCATAATCCATTATTGCATTTTCTCACATATAACACTTATTCCATGTTCTAAATTTCATTCATAACATACTTACAATCACAACACATCAATATTCATAATTCACTCCAAACTACTATCAACAATGGCACTATTCACACATTCATGACCCAATTTCTATATCTTTCTACAATCCAAGTGTTTTAACTTTCAACCCCTTAAACAACATAGAATGATTATAAAACTTGTTATAGCCCGTATTTTGTACGTTCGGATAATTCGAGATAGTCGTGATAAGTTGGGGGCAAGACCATTTTCAAAAATTATTTTAATGTACAAGTTGTTATGAATATTATTTATGAATATTATTAGTATGGAAATATTGAGAAAGGCTAAGGGTAAAAAGGGAAATTCACAGAAGGGTTCATGGTAATATTGTGGAAGGCTAAGGGCAAAATGGGAATTTCACAAGTCTTCAAGAAACTTCTTGAAAGACCATGGTGGTCGTCCAAGTGTGGTGGGCTTGGGCCCACATGGATGGAATATGCATATATATATATATGACATATTAGTCATATTTCTCCACACAAAATCAAGAAACTTCAAGAAAGAAAGAAAAGACGAAGAGGAGAAGTGCATTCGGCCCTAGCCAAGGAAATTGGCTCTATGGAAATTGATCAAGAAAAAATTATTTCTCCTAGTATTCTAAGCAATTGGAAGGTCCTTTTTAACATGGAATGGTTATTGGAGCAAGAAAACCATTCATTCTTGCAAGTTCATGACCCTAGCCAAGTAAGAAGGCAAGTGGAAAAAGGTAAGGTTTCATCTTCTTTTATATGTTGTGGATGGTTTGTATATGTTGTAGAGTGAAGAAATGGATGGAATTCATGAAAGTGTGGATGCTATGTTGTGGCCGTGTAGGTTGATGTTGTGGCCGAATATAGTTGTGTTGTGTAGAACAAATGAATTGATTTTATTTAGTAATTTGATTATTGTTGTTGTGGATTCCATGATGAAAATGATGGTTGATAACTTGAAAAGAAGTTGTGATCATTGTAGAATTGTTGAAGGAGTTAGTATGACATTAGTATGGTTTCTTATACTTGTAAGAATGATGTTGTTAATGTGTAGATTGTTAGTGAAGTTCATAAATTTGAAAGAAAGTAATGTGTTGTTGTCTTTGGTGGTGTTGTGAGATTTCGGGTGGAAGTGTGCAATAATTGGGTTGTTTGAATATTGTGTGAATTGTTAGAAGTATTCTTGAATCATGTTA
Organism: Lycium barbarum; assembly: GCF_019175385.1. Classification (NCBI taxonomy): domain Eukaryota; kingdom Viridiplantae; phylum Streptophyta; class Magnoliopsida; order Solanales; family Solanaceae; genus Lycium; species Lycium barbarum. Next base: position 63,438,660 of record NC_083344.1, on the reverse strand, counting down.
GAAAGATTTTGGATTAATACTTAAATATGGGATCATTGGTGGTAGCTTGAGTATATGTGATTGAATTGGATATAAATGAAATGTCGTGAATTGTGTGACAAGAGTTGTTAATGTTAGAATATGTTTTGGGATTGATTGTTGAAGTTGTAAGTATGATTGTTGGTAATTTTGTTAATAATTTGGCCGAGTTGAATTCTCTGATTATTGATTGTTGATTTGGCCGAGTTAGATTCTCGGGGATGGTGTATTTACAGGGGAAATGCTGCCGAAATTTCAGTAGAATATGAATGAATTCATTTGAAAGACTAAGACAAGTATATCTCGATGAATCTAATGATTATGTTAATTCTCTTGAATGTAGACTAGCAAGTTTGGACGAATAAGCGTAGCTAATAGGACGTGGAGCAGGTATGTAAGGCTTACCCTTTCTTTCTTTTGGCATGATCTTTGGGAAACCAATATGACAAAGTATATGTATGATTTCAAAGAAACTCCCATTCTTAGAGCCACAAGGATGGATAACGTTCTTGATTTTTATAAGCTGTTTCACGTGATTTTGATGCGTATCTATGATGTCTGAAGATCTATTTGATATGTATCCGAATGGTATTCGAGAGATAAGTGATATGGCTAATGTCTTGATTGTCAAATGATAACACGTTTGAGTATTCCATTGAGTCTGTGATCTATTTTGATACGTACATATGCTTCCAAAAGCTCTATCCGATGTGATCCATAACGATATCCGAAAGGTACTTGACATGATTATGGATTTGATTTTCCAAAAATGGTTCCTGAAACGTTTGTAGAACGTGTTGTACTTCAAACGCTCATAACTTTCTTATACTGAGTCGGATTGACCCGAAATTTGTTTCTGAGCCTTCAGGTGTCGGTAAGTATACTTATCTATCGAGTCTTGATTTATATGCATATAGTTTCTCACTACTCTGCTCGTGCACGCCTCAATATGTCTATTTCACCGAGTCCCGGGCCGAGTATGTTATCGTGCGCGTTCCATGGCATTGTTCACCGAGTCCCTTCATGGGCCGGGTACGGTATATGTATATGATGATATGATGATGATGATGATGTGTTATGGTGGTCAGGAGGGCATATGATGATTTGATTCACCGAGTCCCTCACTAGAGGGCCGGGTACGGTATGTGTATGATATATGATGTTCACATGCATGATTCTATTCACCGAGTCCCTTAATGGGCCGGGTACGGTATTACTTCATCCACCGAGTCCCTCACTAGAGGGCCGAGTACGGTATATATATGTATATCTATATGTATGCATGATGATACGAAAGTATGATGATATGATTTTATCCACCGAGTCCCATAACGGGCCGGGTACGCTATGTGACAATGATATGCATGATTACGCTCTAAAGGCGAGAGTTTTGGTATTCTGGACATTGTATATGTTTCTGCACCTTTTGTATCAGTTATGATTCTTTTATTGTGATTCTGGCCTTACATCCTCAGTACATTTTCCGTACTGACCCCCTTTCTTCGGGGGCTGCGTTTCATGCCGCGCAGGTACACCCAGATGAGCTGAAGCTGTTATAGAAGATGTTCCAGCGGAGTTGGCAAGCTCCACTTGCTCCTGGAGTGCTGCCGAGTCAGAGTATGTGTGCTATGATATCTGATTAATGTTAGAGACTTTGCAGACAGAGTCGTGGGTAGGGGTTGTCAGTTCTGTAAGCGACTCCATCAGCTGATGTGTCATTTGTGTTATGATATAAGTTCTATATGATTACAGATTTTGTTTGATTTGAAAGCAACGAAAAAGAATATTTCTGAAAGTTGTGCTATGCGTTTCATCTTTATTTAATTTAAAAGTCCAAAAGATTATGTATGTAAGGAGAGTCAGCGGGTTCGCTCGGCTTCGAATATGGGGTCGGGTGCCCATCACACCCTAGCGGGATTAGGGTGTGACAAAATGGTATCAGAGCAGGTTGTCCTAGGGGTTGTCTGCAAAGTCGTGTCCAGTAGAGTCCTGTTTATGGTGTGAAGCGCGCCACATTTATAAACAGGAGGCTACAGGGAATTTAGGGATTGTTGACCTTCTTTCTGTCTTAGATCGTGCAATAGAGCCAAGTCATAGGAACTGAAATTCCTCATATAAGCCTTACATACGACGGAAGAAGTGAGTGGCGATATGGAAAGTCACAGGGGTAAGTATTGATATATTTGTTCTGTTACTTGAAACTAGAAGCTCTGGACGGCTGGAATGTGATATATAGTTGTATGCTCTGTAAGGCATTGTTGGTATTAGCTGTGTGCAGATTTGAGTGGTAAGAATTTATAAAAGAGACCCGGTCAGAATTTTTCAAAATCGGGTTATTTGATCTGGAACACCTAATAGGAAGAGCGTGGAAAGGAAATTTCGTAAAGGGACAATAAGTGGGATGAGTTGTTTCAGATAGGTTATGGATTTGGTATGACGTGGAAAATTACAGCGAGCAAGACGATTAGCAGTCCAGAGGATTAAAATAGATAACATTCGAGGTTTAGTAGGAGCAAGGTTTGTTGGAGGATTTAGAGAAAGTCGACAATTAGCTATAGATTATTATACAAGAATGGTGAGTGGAAATCCGAAAAGACTGATACCCGAGTACTTACAAGCAACGACGACGAAGGTATATTTGTTACCATCAGGAATCAGGGAATCTAGAACGAAAGGTAGTGATACACGAAGGTGAAGGGTGAATATTGAGGATTGAAAAGGGTAAAATAGTAATTGTAAAGGGAAGAACGTGTTATGAAAATGTCTCGGAATCTGTAAGACCCCAATTTGCTCTAGATCAGGTAATAAAGGTCACGCGAGGAAGCGGACGCGATTATATCAGCATTAAGGCACCGGATCCCATCGAAGTTTCGAAGTTAAGCGTGCTAAGGTGGGAGAAATTTTAGGATGGGTGACCCCCTGGGAAGTGAACTAAAAGTTCTATAAATTGAAACATAAGCGGAAATGAGAAGTTAGAGTATCCTAAAGGAAACTAAAATATACGGGATGGTTGGAGACCATAAGAGGTCGCGTAGGACGAGGCAGACTGGGCTGGTGAAAAGACAGAGAGTGCATCACAGCTCTGGAATTAGGATAGGCTTGAATAGCATTTGGAAGTATTTTGTGGGCTAGTTGATAGTAATTATATATATATATATATATATATATATATATATACGAATGCGTACGACACCCCACATGCGAATATATTGGTGGGAACGTGATGTGTGTCCCAGCGACCGGTGCTACGGTATGGAAGGCACCAATTGAGTAAGGGTACCGAAGTCCAAGTAACAACAAAAGTAAATGGTACAAGTGTTACAAGGTAAGTTGCTATTATTTTCACTACAGGTTAAGGTTGGAAATTTTAATACAACGATATTTGGAAAAGAAAGAGAGTGAGTTAATGGAAGACAGGGAGGTCAAAATGTCGAAAAAAGATGAAAAGTAAGAAAACTCAGTGAGGGAAGCCCCCGAGAGAAACTACCGGCAAAGCACGAGACTATTTGGGTAAGAACTCAAAGTAGGCATGCGAAAAAAGATAAAGTATGGTAACATGAGATAAAAGAGGAATGTGTGGTGTTCAAAAACCCATTTCAATAAGTGGGTCTGAAAGAATAATGACCACGACAAGGAATGTGAAGTAAGAGAAGGAATGACTAAGCTTAGTGACGATGTTATAAGACTTCGGCATTGAAAGGTATATAAAGGAATAAATGTGTAGCCATATTAATGTGGTTGCCTCGGACATGGAAGAGCTTTCCTGAGAGGGTGACTTAAGAATAGGAAAATAACAAGAAAGGAAAAGTGTTCGGGGAGGAAGGAACCTAAGGAAGGTTAAGGATGAAAGTAGGAAAAGGTATACAAAGGGATTGGTCGAAGGAAGAGGAGAAAATTTGAGAGCAAAATAATTGGAAACCTCTAACCATAGGAGTAAGGAAGATACCTTAACGAATTAGCGATAGGAACCCGGTTACGCACCAAGGAAAGAATAAGGATAATGGGTCGACATTGTTGAGTTGGAAATTAAAGGTGTGGAGCGAGAATTCATGTGAGGTCTGAAAGATTTGATCTTAGAAAAAATGGAAGAAAATGTAAGGAATGTACATAGGAGACCGCTCGGTTATAGCGTCATAAATATAGTTAGAGATTCGATGAATAAGGATAAAGAGAGTGGAAATTGTAAGAATTCTGTGTTGTGAGTAAAAGTAGCAGGACGCTTGAAAATAAAATGGATGCACAACTGTAACACTAACGCATAGTTAAGAAGACTTACGAGTATGTGAATTAAATGGGTGAAAGGATTAATAGTGGACAAAATGATGATATAGACAGAAAATGAAAGGAAAACTTATGGTAAGAAGTTTCGATATGTTATGCACAGAGTTGGAAAGAAAGACGTGGAATAAGGTAATTATCGTAGACGAAGGTACTCGAAGACTGTTGACACATAAGGAGCCCCTTAAAGGGGGGGATAACGTATTATATTAGACCTAAAAGGAATCATAACATTTTCAAACACCAGCGAGGAAATTTAATAGCTCGGGGCCAGAGTTCAAAACATATCGGCATGCCAAGAGAATACATGAAAGGAGTAGAAACGAACTGACAATGAGTATACCGTGAGGCCGACATGAAGCAAAAGAATGAAAGACACCTTAAGAGAATGCTTTATGCCGACATGAACTATGATATGGTTGGACCGTAATATGAATCCCCTGTATCGAGCAAAAATTGCGTAGTTTCTAAGTACGCAGCGACATGCGGTAAAGAGTAATAAAAAGAGCAAGAAAATGCTTACAAGCTAAGTTTACAAAGAATAATGGAGAGAATGATAAGACTCAAAGGATATTTCGGATGACAACGACTATTGTAATAAAAGTACCTACGATTCGTGGTTTGGAAATTTTTGAAAGAAAGAAAGAACGCAGCATTTGTGAAGGAGCTAAAAGGGTTCATTGGATACTAGAAAATAGTTCATGGACCATTAATGATACGGAGCATAAGAATATACGCTATGAATTTATATGAATCATCGATGTGAAGCGATGCTCGATCATATTTGTAAGGAATCCCCACCGGAGAGCCAACAAGAAATAACGAAGGATGAAATGAGCGCCAATACAAAGAGACCAAAAACAAGTATACTTGTGTCGAGAAATGTGAGAGAAGGAAATAAAGAAAAAGTTGTAGTAAGAACTCAAGATGTTGCGAGCTAAGAAGTTAGGTGAATTCGGATCATAAGTTACCATAAGTGTAATTGGACTGTGATGGGTATTTATAGCATGATAAGCGAAACTCTAATACTGTGGATCTGGTAAGAGCAAGGAACAGCCTGTGGCCATATCGGATTGTCAAGTGAAGATTACGTACCAAAGACGTGATTTCTATTAAGGTATTGTAACGAAACAGTAACAGAGAAGAGATGACCTGGGAAGGACAAGGATAATGAATTGGCGCAATGGATTGGAAAACCCATGACACGAAATGAGGACTCATGTAAAGATAAGGAATGGGCATAAAGAAAAGGATAACTATGAGAGGGACCCTCCCGAAGTATTATGACACCCCATGAGGTCAGTTGAACATTCGAGGACGAATGTTCTAAAGGGGGGAGGATGTTATAGCTCGTATTTTGTACGTTCGGATAATTCGAGATAGTCGTGATAAGTTGGGGGCAAGACCATTTTCAAAAATTATTTTAATGTACAAGTTGTTATGAATATTATTTATGAATATTATTAGTATGGAAATATTGAGAAAGGCTAAGGGTAAAAAGGGAAATTCACAAAAGGGTTCATGGTAATATTGTGGAAGGCTAAGGGCAAAATGGGAATTTCACAAGTCTTCAAGAAACTTCTTGAAAGACCATGGTGGTCGTCCAAGTGTGGTGGGCTTGGGCCCACATGGATGGAATATGCATATATATATATATATATATATATGACATATTAGTCATATTTCTCCACACAAAATCAAGAAACTTCAAGAAAGAAAGAAAAGACGAAGAGGAGAAGGGCATTCAGCCCTAGCCAAGGAAATTGGTTGTTTGGAAATTGATCAAGAAAAAATTATTTCTCCTAGTATTCTAAGAAATTGGAAGGTCCTTTTTTAACATGGAATGGTTGTTGGAGCAAGAAAACCATTCATTCTTGCAAGTTCATGACCCTAGCCAAGTAAGAAGGCAAGTGGAAAAAGGTAAGGTTTCATCTTCTTTTATATGTTGTGGATGGTTTGTATATGTTGTAGAGTGAAGAAATGGATGGAATTTATGAAAGTGTGGATGCTATGTTGTGGTCGTGTAGGTTGATATTGTGGCTGAATATAGTTGTGTTGTGTAGAACAAATGAATTGATTTTATTTAGTAATTTGATTATTGTTGTTGTGGATTCCATGATGAAAATGAAGGTTGATAACTTGAAAAGAAGTTGTGATCATTGTAGAATTGTTGAAGGAGTTAGTATGACATTAGTATGGTTTCATATACTTGTAAGAATGATGTTGTTAATGTGTAGATTGTTAGTGAAGTTCATAAATTTGAAAGAAAGTAATGTGTTGTTGTCTTTGGTGGTGTTGTGAGATTTCGGGTGGAAGTGTGCATCAATTGGGTTGTTTGAATATTGTGTGAATTGTTAGAAGTATTCTTGAATCATGTTAGAAAGATTTTGGATTAATACTTAAATATGGGATCATTGGTGGTAGCTTGAGTATATGTGATTGAATTGGATATAAATGAAATGTCGTGAATTGTGTGACAAGAGTTGTTAATGTTAGAATATGTTTTGGGATTGATTGTTAAAGTTGTAAGTATGATTGTTGGTAATGTTGTTAACAATTTGGCCGAGTTGAATTATCTGATTATTGATTGTTGATTTGGCCGAGTTAGATTCTCGGGGATGGTGTATTTACAGGGGAAATGCTGCCGAAATTTTGGTAGAATATGAATGAATGCATTTGAAAGACTAAGACAAGTATATGTCGATGAATCTAATGATTATGTTAATTCTCTTGAATGTAGACTAGCAAGTTTGGATGAATAAGCGTAGCTAATAGGATGTGGAGCTAGTATGTAAGGCTTACCCTTTCTTTCTTTTGGCATGATCTTTGTGAAACCAATATGACAAAGTATATGTATGATTTCAAAGAAACTCCCATTCTTAGAGCCACAAGGATGGCTAACGTTCTTGATTTCCATAAGCTGTTTCACGTGATTTTGATGCGTATCTATGATGTCTGAAGATCTATTTGATATGTATCCGAATGGTATTCGAGAGATAAGTGATATGGCTAATATCTTGATTGTCAAATGATAACACGTTTGAGTATTCCATTGAGTGTGTGATCTATTTTGATACGTACATATGCTTCCAAAAGCTCTATCCGATGTGATCCATAACGATATCCGAAAGGTACTTGACATGATTATGGCTTTGATTTTCCAAAAATGGTTCCTGAAAATTTTGTAGAACGTTCTGTACTTCAAACGCTCATAACTTTCTTATACTGAGTCGGATTGACCCGAAACTTGTTTCTGAGCCTTCAGGTGTCGGTAAGTATACTTGTCTATCGAGTCTTGATTTATATGCATATAGTTTATCACTACTCTGCTCGTGCACGCCTCAATATGTCTATTCACCGAGTCCCGGGCCGGGTATGTTATCGTGCGCGTTCCATTGCATTGTTCACTGAGTCCCTTCATGGGCCGGGTACGGTATATGTATATGATGATATGATGATGATGATGATGTGTTATGGTGGCCAGGAGGGCATATGATGATTTGATTCACCGAGTCCCTCACTAGAGGGCCGGGTACGGTATGTGTATGATATATGATGTTCCCATGCATGATTCTATTCACCGAGTCCCTTAATGGGCCGGGTACGGTATGACTTCATCCACCGAGTCCCTCACTAGAGGGCCGGGTACGGTATATATATGTATATATATATATATATATATATATGTATGCATGATGATACGAAAGTATGATGATGTGATTTTATCCACCGAGTCCCATAATGGGCCGGGTACGCTATGTGATAATGATATGCATGATTACGCTCTAAAGGCGAGAGTTTTGGTATTCTGGACATTGTATATGTTTCTGCACCTTTTGTATCAGTTATGATTCTTTTATTGTGATTCTGGCCTTACATGCTCAGTACATTTTCCGTACTGACCCCCTTTCTTCGGGGGCTGCGTTTCATGCCGCGCAGGTACACGCAGATGAGCTGAAGCTATTATAGAAAATGTTCCAGCGGAGTTGGCAAGCTCCACTTGCTCTTGGAGTGCTGCCGAGTCAGAGTATGTGTGCTATGATGTCTGATTAATGTTAGAGACTTTGCAGACAGAGTCGTGGGTAGGGGTTGTCAGTTCTGTAAGCGGCTCCATCAACCGATGTGTCATTTGTGTTATGATATAAGTTCTATATGATTACAGATTTTGTTTGATTTGAAAGCAACGAAAAAGAATATTTCTGAAAGTTGTGCTATGCGTTTCATCTTTATTTAATTTAAAAGTCCAAAAGATTATGTATGTAAGGAGAGTCAGCGGGTTCGCTCGGCTCCGAGTATGGGGTCGGGTGCCCATCACACCCTAGCGGGATTAGGGTGTGACAAAACTCACCTTAGATAATGGGAGAATAAGCTTGGACTGGAAATTCTTTTCTTGCACCAAAAACCCTAGTCCACTTCCCTTGTGATTTCTTGACTTAGATGAACTTTGGTAGGTTTCTTACACTTGATTTTGTGGGTTTATGTAGTTGATCATGGATTTCCCTTGGTTTCTTATGGATGAATAATGGAGAGTGTTTTAGAGGTTTCTATGACCAAAAATGGTGAAAATATGATTTTGGGTCGAATTTAGTCTATTTATAGTGGTCTAGAAAATTCTGGACCGACATAACATGCGGCAAGCTTTGCTAGACGCAAAGCGTGATTTGCGAGCCGCATGTTGTGTCGCAGACCTCGCAACATCACCTATTTCACTGTCACACTTTGCTTTGCAATTGTGTGGCCGCAAAGCACGCTTTGCTGCTCGCATGTTGCGCCCTAATGTGACATTTTACCAAACTTCCACCGAAACTTAACTCCGATGATCCAACGAGTCTTAAACCTTCCCGAGGCTTACTAAACATGGTTTTTCTCCATTATATACCCAAGATGGACATATCTATCCCCATGACCTCGAAAAATTTATCCTACTTCCCAAGGCTAGGACAATTAGCATTCGGTGAAACTCAACGTATGAAAATGAGAGGTGTAACAGCTAGATTCAAGGTTCTTCATTAGGGTAAGTTCTTAACCATAATCTAAGTATTAATTCATGATTCCATCCTTTATTTACCTTTTGCTTTCATGATTCTAAGTAGTAGATTAAGGGGTTATTTGGTTGGGAAACAAGTTATCCTAGGATTACTTATCCTGGGATTAGTTATTCCACCCTCTCACAGGGAAGAAATAACACTACAATCTCAACTAAACGTGTGATAAACTCATCTCAAATTTAATCCCGGGATTATTTATCCCTTATCCCTCGTACCAAATGAGCTCTAAGGTTTTCCCATGGAAATGGATTTAGTAGGAATTAATGAAATTGAAGGTCCAAATGTGATTAGAACCTTCACGATTTTTAGGATTATGACTATGGGTAAGATGAATTTAAGGTAAATTTTCGGTTTTGACCTCCGGGGCTCGGGATATGGTTTTGGATTGACTTTTTTACCCGAATCCTTTATATGAAATAATCATTATTGATAGACTTGTATTCTTATGTAGATACTGTATTTGAATAGATTGGGCTCATTCGGAAGTTCAAAGGAATGGAGAGGTTGCGGAGTGACTCTTCGGCTTTAGATTCAAGCAAGTTGAGACTTACTAGACCCTTTATGTAGTGTTATGTGTTGGTTAATATAACTAAGGAGTGTAATGGGGAATTGGGGGTCCCGTACTCATGAGGTGACGAACACTTGTGCAGGTACCGGTGTGATTGTATGGGTAACTAAAATATGAAAGAATCATGCAATGTGACGAAGATTATGTGGCCTTCGGGCCATAAAGGTGGTGGCTAAGTCCAATAGGTTGGTATGTTGTTGCTTATTTGGGCAGTGATAGCCATGTTTGACTAAGACTTGTGAGTATTGATTCGACTTGCATTCATCACTGCACATCTCGTGGAAACTATGAAAGAGAACATATAATCTTGATATTGAATTGATGATTATGCATTTGCATGGTTTACGCATATCAATTATATTCATTCATAATATTATTGGCATATGAATTATGGGATACGAGAAAGGGCCTTAGAGGCCGGATATTGGATATGGTACATAAACAGAGTGATGATGATATTATAGCCGATTGGCTGTGCCCGATGTGATCTGGGAGATCTAGTATTCTAGGTGGGTGTATCGACCTCATGAGTCCCCCATGGCTCACGTGAAACCTACTGCAGAAGTGTGTGTACACCGGTACATATGGTCATTGCGTATTCTTCACTTGCATTGCATATTATTCACGTGTATTGCATATTTTTCACGTGCATTTCATGTTATCTTACTTGTTGGCTTGTTTCCATACCATAGTTGTGCGAAACGTTGAAAAGATTGAATCTTTACGACTATACTTAGAAAGGAACGGGACTTTATGAATTGATTGAGTTGTGGATAATTCCTTTACCTATTGAATGCTTATAAACTGTGAACTTTGAGACTAACGAAGCAAGAAGAGGAGTATCAGAAGTATCAACCCTCATCATCATTATAGTGTAGGGTGGATCGACGATGCTGCTGGGTATGCATGCTTTCCGTACTCATTCTACACTTGCTGCACCTTTTGTGTGCAGGTCCAGATCCCCGCACGAGTGGAGATCAAGGCTTGTAGATTTGTTGGAGCATTTGCTTGGAGTTTAGGGTGAGCCGATGATGGTTCCGCGGTGCCAGACTCCTTCCTATCTCTATTTCCCGTCTTTCCTTATTTCAGACAGTATCATTGTTGCATTTCAGACTTGTATTCAAATTAGTAGCTCTTGTACTTATGACTTTCAGGTTTTGGGAGGTTTATTGACTAGACTACTTTATATCCTTATTATTTGACTCATTATGAGACTTATTATAGTTGTTCCTTTTTTATTTATGCAATTTATTTATGATTCACGACTTAGTTTCTATTGGGGATTTTGGGTCGTGACAATATATGTCTCGAGTCATAAAGCATGTAGAGTTGGTTCGCTCGGGTCAAGTTAAGACATCGAGTGGTGATCCACCCAGGACAAGGTTCGGAGCGTGACAGTCTCATAATTCAAAATAGATAGCAAAATTCTAACAAGAAGCCAAAGAGCTCGTGGAACGACACAATTTTCTCAATAAGCTACAAGCTTTAAGCAAGCAAGTATTTCTCTACAAGTTCTAAAGATCAAGACCACAAAATTCAAGATCAACCTTCATGCCCTTGAATAAAAGTACAAGTCAAGATCAACAACCCCAAAATTTAGATCAAGCTTCAGGCCCTTGAATCCAAGTACAAGTCAAGATCAAGTCCACAAAAATCAAAGTAAAACTCAAAGGCAATTGAATATATTTTTGAAAAGAAGAACAGGGGATTCATAGAGATTGTAACACTCATAAAATTTAAACAAAATTCTATGATTGTTGCGATAAAAACCAATCTCCATTATTTTCTTAGCGCGAATTTTATTGTCTATAGTTACTACGATCAAATCCTTGTTACAAAATAGTTATTTAAAATTTCAAATTAATCGTGGTATGAATTCTTTGAATTTAAACTTCTCACATATTTACGATGCTAAACATTATTCAAACTTTAAGGAATGTCAAAATACTTGAGTTTAACAAATATTTTTGGCAGTGAAGAGAATTTATTTGTTTTGGTGATGATCGATTTAGAGAGATGAGGAATAGTGATGAAGAGCCTGTTTGGCCAAGCGGTTTTGAGGCCAAAGTCCTTTTATTGGGAGGGAAAATCACTTTGTTTGGGGGAAATTTGAGGTGTTTGGCCAATAAGTAGAAGCAGAAGTAGTTTTTTTGCGGTTGGGGAGAAGCTAAAAATTTTTGCTTCTTGAAAAAAGCAAAAGCAGAAAAAAAAATTCAAGACAAAAACGTTCCTACCATAAATACATATTTACCAAGTATATCCCTCATTAAATCATTAATTTCATAATTATGCATTTTATGTATAGCAACTCATTTTGATTCTTAATGAGATCTCAATCATACATTTAACTGTTCCAAATAAAATTACAGTTACTTCATATTCTTGTCCAAAAAAAGGCGTTTGTTTTTCTTTTGATCTTCAAGCAGCCTTATTACCTTTTTGTACTTAAAAGAACAATAATGTTATTTTTGTTATATGCTTTTTAGTATATTTAAATCATCATGTTGATAGTATATCGATATTTAATATTTTCTTTGATTTATCTATGTATTTTATTGATTGAAAATTTTAATAAGTACTTTAAATTTTAATTAAATAAAATTAAAAAATTAATTAAAGTCCTTCATAATAGATGTTTAAAATAATATCTCTCTATAAAATAATCTTAATAGTAAACGTTCATTGATACTTATCCTTTTTAGTAATTTGACACTCAAAAATACTTTTTTAGAAAGATTAGCCAAATATAATCTGGTTATCAAAAGCTTTTTTTCAAATAAATTAGTTAAACACAAACTGCATCTCACCAAAATTATTTTTTTGAAAAACACTTTTAAAAGTTACTTTTCAAAATAAGAAGATAGTGGTCAAATTTAGACTATTTCATAATGTTGAGGCAAATTTGGACCATTTGCATAGTTGTATAGAGAATCTGCCTTTTTCTCTTGTTAAAAAAGGTTCACTCTTATAAGTGCAACTAGTTACGCAAGGGCCTGTGCTAAGCCCGGGCCCAAACTCAAGATAAAGAATTACATTGTATGGTAATTAGGGAACCCACTTTTTTAAATCTTATAAAAAATGACCCACTCCATCTCCCTCCTGCTCCTTCTCTCTCTCTCTCTCTCTCTCTCTCTCTCTCTCTCTCTCTCTCTCTGCCTCCTTTCTCTTGCCTCCTCTCTCTCACTATCGCTCTCTCTCGATCACCGAAAAATTCACTCAGATCTGGTGGTGGTGGTGAGCGAGTTGGTGTAGCTGGTGGTTTTCGCCGGAACTCCGGCTTGATCTCGTCGAGGGAGAGATAGAGATGAACAAAGGGAGAAATTATGTTGCTGCTCATCGAACTTTGTCGGTGGTTTTGGAGTTCGCTTGAGAACAGAACTTCGACGATGGCTGGTGGTTACTGCTACTCCGTCGTTGGTGGTGTTATAGTTAGTTTCTGTATAATTGTAGATAATATTGTATAATAGTGAATGAGAGGTGTGCATACACCCATATACACACCTCTTATAGACTATTATACATTTTTATACACCTATATACAAAATATATCTGTCTTGTATAAAAGTGCAATTCTTATTCAAAACCAGTTTAGATATATGTTTATACCCACATATACTATATTGTATAAATGTATAAGTGCGTATTTTCATGTATAATATTGTATAATTATATCTTTTAGTGTATATACCTACACATTATACATTTCATACACCGATATACATAATGTAACTATCTTTTGTATATAAGTATACAACGTTGTATAAAAGTGTTTTTGGGCTATATTTTAGCAATGTAAGTTTTGGGCTATACTTTTGCAATGTAAGTTAGCGAATTCTACATTTCTGAAATTTCCCCTGTAGAAATAGATAACTTAATTAAAGAAATATAATTTATTTTGCACTTTTTAATGTATAATAATTAAAATTTCAAATAAGTATATTTCCAATATATAAAAGCAAAATTTTCATTTCACTCTTTTAATATCTTAACTTTCATTTTGATGAAATTATTTACATCAAATCAGATGTGGCGTCAGAATTTGAAGTTTATGACTTCTGATCCTAATTTCTTTTAACCTAAATTAATAATATATGCATACTTAGTGAATTTTTAAGATTAATACAAAATTTGAACCAAAGCGCTACCGAATCAGACCAAATTGACCAAATTCGTAGCTGACACACCAACTCTGTCCTGCTTCAAACTCATTTTGTGTTTATTTTGAACTCACTTAAAATATGTTTTCATCTTCTAGAATCACCTAAGGCAACAAATTTTTTCAATAACTCCAAATTCATACAACCATATTTATAATCTTAGTTTTGAGTTTTTACACAAATAAACCTAATGATCATACACGAATATTAATAAATAATAATTAAAATACATTAATAAAGTAAAAGTTCTTAAAACTATACCTAAAAATAATTTTAGGACAAATTTTACACACACATATGAGTTCACTAAAGAAGCAAAATATTGGAGGTTTAATAAAGGATAGAGTAAGACCTAATAAATCCTCCGGTTATAAAAGAAAATTTGGCTCCAAAGCTGTATAAATTTTTACCCAAATATATAAGGACAAATAATAGACTTCATCCATCCCAAAATATTTGTCACATTTCAATTTTTTGAAAAGCAATTTGATTAATCTTCGGGACTAAATTAAATTAGATTAATCTAATATTTTAAAAATTTAGATACTCAATAATTATATAAAAATATTTTGGGATGAAGAAGTAAAAAGTAATTTAATAAGGAGCAAAAAAGAACAGTTTCAAGTGCCACGTATGCAAAAGTGGGAGTTTGCAAAAGTAAGAATTTGAAAAAGGGTAAGCAACACAACTACCACGTATGCAATTTACTATCCTGTGGGTCCCTAATGGTATGTGTGAGGACCACAAAAGTTTCAGATCAGCGCTTATATATAATAGTAAAGTTGATGGCAATTTGGTCATTTTCCTAATATTTTAAAGTATGGAAGATTGTTGACATCCGATTCCGAGTCTCTTGTTTTCAACAAAAGTATGCCAGTTTGGTCAGCTCTCCGGCGTTCTCTACAACCCACCCGTTGTATATCCATAACCCAACTCCCCCATATTCGCCATTTAACTGCAACTAATGTACAGCACCATCCAAAATCATCTTTCCTCAAATGGATTGGTGGATTCATTACCACTTCCACTTTAGCTTTCACATTTTACTCCTTTTCTTCCCCCAATTACCCTTCTTTCTCTTTTTCCGACACTCTTGATCATCATCCACCAAATTATCTCTTTGGAGGTAAATTCTTCTTAACTTCTTTGTCTTTTTACCCTTTTAACAATCATTTATAACTCCCTCTGTCCCAATTAAGTATCTTAATTTGATTGGTCACAAAATTGAATAAAAAAAGACTTTTGAATAAAGTAATTTGTAATTTACTAAAATATCCTTTAAATTTTGTGGTTTAAACTTGCTTTGTAGAATATTTAAATTGTCAACTTAACTTCAATTGTGGGACCGGGGGAGTATATCTTTCTTATTGCTTTGGTGGTTTTGAGTGAAATTTTGAATATAATTTAAGGTTAACTTGTATTTGCAGATGCTTACAGAAGAAAAGTGTTCTTTAAATATGAAAAGCGTATTAGGATGCGAAGTCCTCCTGAAAAGGTATTCATTCTATCTAACTCAACATCATTTAGTTTGTTTGTAATTTTCCATCAATACTTCCCTCACTCTCAAATTTATATGACATAATTCGGATTTCGAGAGTCAAACTTCTTCATTTTGACCGTGAATTCGGACATACAATGTTTATTTTTTTTATAAAACAATTTACATATTTAGAAACTACATAAAAAGTAGTATAAGTCACAATAATTTACAATTTAAAATATTTAAAGGGCATACGAATAATTGCGGTAAAATCTTTTCTTGTTTGACTCTTGAAATCCGAACTATGTCATATAAATTAGGACAGAGGGAGTAGATGAATACTAGATTAAAAAGCATATTTTGGTTTCACCGATCAGTATGTGGACGACTAAATTTCGATGTTTCTTGCAATCAAATGAAGGGGAAAGCTGTACTGAATCTTTACAATGTGATTATATTTGCTATTTGTCGATGCTGTCATATTGTTTTGACTGTGTATCATCACTAGATAGAGTAGTTTTTTGCATGACTGAACTTAGTGATACCAGAGTCTTATCTGTTAGAACTACTGACTAAAATAAGTTCATCTCATCCTATCCAACTTAAGCTCCATTTGATCTTCTTATATTACCGCACATCCATCTTAGCATTGACATCTCTGTGACACTCATCTAATGGATGTATTGGACCTTTGCAATCCAACATCCACTCCCATTTTTCTTTTGTACACTATGACTGAAAAAGTGAGGATGGGAAATGTGGAGAGAGAGAGAGCATCAGCGGAAAATTTCCTGTAGTAGGTACATTGTATCTTAAAAGTAGTCCAGTGAAGACAATCTTTTTTGATAAAGAAATTCAGTGAAGACAACCTTCAGTGCTCATTTTCCACTATAATGTTTTTAGATGCATCGGTGATGGTGCCCTAATGTGAAAATGCCAGAAAAGCAAAATCTCATGGTTGACCTGTATTTGACATGTATCTTGCATCAAGAATTTAACAAATTCTGCATCCGAGCGGCCTTTTTCAACTTCTCTGACCTACTTGGCGGCATTTTCTAATTGGCCAAAAATGTTTTCCCCTCCAATGATAAGTGTACTGGGATATTGTGTTTGTGTAGTGTACGGTAAAGATCTCAACTTTTATCTCTCTCTATAAAAACTTGTTCTACCACGGCTGTGATTTGCATGAGGGTTAACTATTTGTTTCAACATTTTGTTGTTTCCTCGAAGGTGTTTGAGTACTTTGCATCTTTTGAAGCCCATGATGGAGAAATACTTATGACACCAGCAGATTTAATGAGAGCGGTTGTTCCTGTGTTCCCTCCATCTGAATCACACCTCGTGAGAGATGGACATCTCAGAGGTGAAAGAAGTCCGGGTGAACTGCGATGCGCCCCATCAAAGTTTTTTATGCTTTTTGACACAAACAGCGATGGCCACGTATCTTTCAAAGAGTGAGTCCCAAGTCTCAGTGCAGTTTCTCTTGTTCTCTATTCAACTCATCAGTTTGCCATTATTAAGTAATCTTCCCCCTTGTCTTGTTTTTCTCTGTTTCTCCTGATTTAAACTTTAGAATCATTCAGCTTGAGTTATAAGCCATACTTATGTTGAATACTGAAAAAGTCTTCCATTTTATTGCATTTTTTACAGGTATATATTCTTTGTGACCCTGCTGAGTATCCCTGAATCAAGTTTTTCAGTGGTATTCAAGATGTTTGACCTCGACTGTAATGGGTAGGAGTCTAATTTCAACATTTAAGTTGCAATTTGTAAAGTAGGGATATGAATAAAATTGTTTGTCCCCTTCTTGTATGATAGGAATGTAAGAACTAGCATACGAGGGATCTCTTATGTCAATTACTGAACGCAAATGAGGATGCAGAAGACTGAGAGAACAGTTTCCAGTTTTGTATTCTGTTTTATGTAGTTGCGAGTCTTGGAAAATTTACTTTTTCTGTTCAGCGATGGATAATTGCGTGACTTAGAAGAGGCCCCTTTGATGATCTTCGTTTTCTTTTCCTTCTTGACTCTAAATAATTCGTGTTCAGAAAAGGTAGATATATCACTTTCATGATTAACTATGGGTTTGTTCTGTTTGGATATTATGGTGATTGAGTAAGGAAATGGTTGAGCTCTATGGCTTTGATAATGACAACTTAATGCTGTGACTTAGCTGTTACTCTATTAAGATAGTGTCAATTGTTTGTAGAGAGGGCATTTTCCAGTTAATTCAAAGACTGCTGACTTATTTATTTGGGGAGGTTTGAGGGATGACTGCCAGAAATTCAGGTTGAACAATTATATGTATCTTATTCATGCTGTCCTGTTTCGCTATTTCTGTCAGACACCAAATTTTGTGTGGTTTAATGAGTTAGTGCTTATATTGTGACAGAGAGATAGACATTTATGAATTCAAGAAAGTAATGACTTTGATGCGAGCTCACAACAGGCAAGGTGCTCATCACAGTGATGGACTTCGAGCAGGGCATAATTTAGGTGGTCATGTAGACAATGGAGGCCTATTACAAGACTTCTTTGGGGAAGATGGCAAGAAACACCTCCAATATGATACATTTGTCCAATTCTTGAGAGATCTGCATGAAGAAGTATGTCAACTCTAATCATCAAATGCAAAATGGAAAACAAGAATAGTTTGACATTTATTTTTCAGTTAGTATATGTCGTTTGCATTGCAATGGTTTTCAATTATCCCTCCCTTGTGTTATTATATTGTATCACCCTCTGCTATTATTTTTAAAGGAAACCCAGTTGCATGTATTGTATCAATGAACTAATAAAAGTGATATTCCCTCCCCTCTTTCAGGTGTGATGTTAATTCTATTGCTGTTGTCATGTATGTGCTTCACAGATGCTAAAATTGGAGTTTGCCCACTATGATTTCAAGTCTCGAGGGAGCATTTCAGCAAAGGATTTTGCCCTGTCCATGGTTGCTTCTGCTGATTTGAAGTACTTAAACAAGTTGCTTGATCGAGTTGATGATTTAGATAATGAGTCACAACTAAGTCATATTCGGATTTCATTTGAGGAATTCAAAAGTTTTGCTGAGCTGCGCAAGAAGTTGCAACCATTTTCACTGGCACTTTTCTGTTTTGGGCAAGCGAATGGTCTTTTGACTAGAAGTGATTTTAAAAGAGCTGCTTCTCGAGTATGCACTCTTTGTTGCTCTTTTCCATCTTTCAGTCAGCTTTTCCCATGCATGCATGCATGTGTTAATGTTATCCTCTTTTTTGTTTTAAATTTGTGTGTGTCATGTGTTTTAACTGGAACATTTCTTTATATGTTTACGTGCTTGTTTAGTTCTCAATTTCTTCTGACAAAGTATTTAACAGGTATGTGGAGTCTCTCTCACTGACAACATGATAGAACTTGTCTTCCATGTTTTCGATACAAATCGTGATGGAAGTTTAAGCTCAGACGAGTTTATTCGAGTTTTAGAGAAGCGAGAAAGGGATATTGCTGAGCCAACTGAAGCAGGTATCCTCAACTTTGTGTCTTGTTGTGGGAATTGCACACGAAACTACAAATCCTACTTGCTTTCTTCATGGTCAACCTCTTGTTGACGGGAGGAGGACCTACTGGAATATTGGTGAAGTGATAACTGCTTGAATGGTATCCTGGATTTTTTTTTTTTTTTTGTTTAAATAAACTGTATGAAGGGGAGTTTTGACACAACAAGAAGAACCATTTAGTAGGAGATTACGGGTTCAAGCCATGGAAACGTCTTGCAAAAAAGCAAAGAGGTAAGGTTGTAGACTTAATGTGGTCTGCATTTCCCTGAACCCTGCGCATAGGTGAGAGTTTAGATCACTGGGCTGGCCTTTAAATAAACCGTATTAATAGCAACAAACAATTGAAGCCTCAACTTATTTCCAGAAAATTGTTCCGGATGTTAGGGGTTGATCCTTTGTAGTTATAAGGCCAAGTATGAAACTGTAGCAGGAAGTCTTGGATGTGTTGTACCTGGATAGACTTCGAAATTCTACATTTAATTATGGAGTCTAACATGCTGTAGTTTGATGTTATTCAATTTTAGTTCGTGTCTTACCATTTTACTTCCAAGAAAAGAGGAACCAAAAAAGCCTGCTGCGATGAGTTTGCCAATGAAAAACAACACATGAAATATGAACAAGAGAGTTGGGTGAATGAATTAAGGGGTGACAAAATAAGTTTCAAATTAAGAAAGAGTGACACAAGTTATTTTATTAGGTAAGGTGACTCTTTTGAGACTAGTGTTAATGACACTGATTTTAGAAGTCCCCATGTTTTATTATTTACACAAAGCCCCTACCTCCTTCTACCCCTTCCCCTCCTCCGCCTCCTCCTTCTCTGCCACCACCACCACTTCCCTCCTCTTCCTACGCCAGCGCCTCCTCCTCCGCCTCCTCCATCACCACTTCCTTTGGCTCTTCAGCCTCCTCCGGCTCCTCCACCTCCATCTCCTTCGCCTCATTTTCCACCCTTCACCTTCTGCAGAAAATTCACAAACTTCGGTGCAACAATTATCGATTTTGTTGTTCAACAACTATACAACTTCGATAGTTGTTGCAACAACTCAACAACTCAAATTTCAGTAATTGTTGCAACTTCTAAAATTTGTTGGATTTTCTGCAGAATTTCTTTCAGTGGCTCAATTATTTTTTTCAAATTTTCTCCAGAAAATTCTCACGACCAAAGTAAAACAGTACTTAGAATAAGAAAAAAAAAAGAAAAAAAAAGAGGAGAACAAGAAGAAGACGCCATGAAAAAGATGAAAATGACGACGAGCAAGAAGTAGAGAGAAAATGACAGAGAGAAAGAAAACAAAAAGAAGGGAAGGGAAATAAGATGAAAAGGTAAAGAGGAGAGGGAAAATTTAAATTTTGAAAAATTTAAATTTTGAAATCCAAAAGTCGGTGGGAAGTCTTTTTAAGAACCCTAAGTTATAATTGGACTCTTAATCTCAATTGACTTGGTCAAAGTCACCATTTCTTAATTCAAGAAAAGAATTCCAAATATCAACAATTAGTAACTAGACATGCTCAATATCATCAACTACTACTAATTGCTGGATAGGCATGCTATATTTCAATAACTGCTAAACGTATCACGACACAGTGTAAATGTATAATGCTAAGGACCTCGTGGCAATAGCAGATACTTTGACCTAGCAATCTAACACATACTTTCCCCACACATGAACTAGATGAATTTTATATACATCAAACAATTCAAATAGCATCCTTTTTTCTTCTAAAAACCAATCAAAACTCAAGATTTCATAGTTTAAATAACTCCAAATTCAAGTATAATATTAAGGCTAGTGTAAGGAATCATGACCTTAATTTGTAGGTTGAATCTACACTCTTTAGAACTCACAAGTGGAGAGAATCTTGCTAAAAATATCTAATAATCGTTGTTGATGCCTTTGCGTGATCACCACTTTACCCTTCACAGTCCTGCTCTGATCTACCGTAATATTTGACTAAAGTCAATTAAGCCTTCTTACTCTATGCGATAGTGACACCTTGTTTGCAATTGCGATTACCAAAAGATTTCTGTACCGCGATCGCAGGCATGTGTGCCTGATCGTGCAAAAGAATCTGCACAAGCAAAATTTGCTATTATAGATATAGTGTGATGGTGCCGAAACTCAACCGAACCCCCTTGGGTCCCAACCCAAACCATGCTGACTAGTAGCAAATGGTATTAACTTACACAAGGTCCCAAACACATGTTTTGGAACAGAAACACTCAAAAAGAGGGGTTGAGTTGTTACAAGTTGCTCCAACATGGCTCAAGATTTGTTTAGCAAATTCCATTTGTGTAGGTGAAAAGACAATTCAGGTAAAAGAACCCAAATTGGAGCACATGGAGATTCGTGCTCAGGCCTAAAGTTTGGTGTCCACATCCTGAGCCACATTTGAAGGCCTCCGATCTCAAGAATCTCCTAAAGTAGACATTTTTTACGATCTTCCTAATTATTGAAGTCTATAAAGATTTTTCGATAGTCATAAACACAAACTTTAAGCCATTCCTTTGATTGACTAGTTCGATGAAAGCAGTTCGAATGACTTTGATCTTCGGTCAGCTTCTCAGAAATTTCCCAACAATGGTGAACTTATATTCGTCAGCCATGACTTTTTAGTAGTCACTGGAGTTGAAAATTGCTTTGTGGATGGTGGTTCGAGCTTGGATTGTGGGGCATCCGTGGCTGTTCTGAGAAGTGGAAGACTTAGAGCCCGTTTGGATTAGCTTATAAGTTGCTGAAAATAGCTTATAAGTTGTTTTCAGCTTTTTTGAGTGTTTGGTTGGCTAGCTTATAAGCCATTTTGTGCTTAAATAAGCCCAAAAAAATAATTAGGTCCGTTTGGCTTAGCTTATCTAAAGCAGCTTATAACCCCAACTTATTTTATTTTGGCTAAGCTGTTTTTTCAGCTTATAAGCTGTTTTTTTTAAGCCCATCCAAACAGGCTCTTAGAAAGCCTAGCTATTATCGAGCCATATATAGTTGGGTTTTGTTAGATTTCCTCTTATGAGATTGGTCGCCCAAACTAAGGCATCATTTTGAGGGGCCAGACACGTCAGTGGAAGGCCTTCTGGCAGAGCCTTGAGGATGGGGTGTTAGTACCAGGCGCCGAATCTAGAGATTGAATTCTACTGTTCACCTGCCCTCTAGTTTCTTAAAGCGAATAAATAAGAGCCGACTCTTTTTCTGCGTAAAGGAAAATTTCAGCTTTTATTCAAAGATAATATCCTTGGGTTGTCAAATTGAAATGTGCACGAATAGATTCAATTGACAAATTTACAAGTTATACATATGTACAATGTCTACCTATGATCCTATCAAACAACAAAAAATATCTAGGAATGTACATCATCTAGTTGCTAAACCGGCTAACGTGTGACACCACTAGATCGCAACGAAGTTGTGGGAGAGTTTTTCGAACTGAGATTTCATTAAATCTCCAAGAGACCGAAAAGAACTTCCACGTGTCATGGAGGTTTTGGTTGTTGTTGTTGCGGTTGTGGTTGTCTCGTTATTCACAGCAACATCAATTTCGCCCATCTCGGTCTTCATGGACTTGACAAATTTCATGTCTATATTATTACCAGAAATGTCTCTTAAGTAGAATATATTTCTTGCTCTCCCTCCCTCAGTTGCTATATCTGCTCTAACAACCGCTAGACCATTCTCTCTAAGAACCCGAGTAATGTCAGAGAGCAATCCTACTCTATTATTGGCGCATAGTTCTAATCGAATTCCCTGTTAAACAAACAAATAAAAGTAATGATGATCAGAAAGATGTAAACTTAAGGTCAAATGGCCAACTACTACTAAGAGATTGAAGAAACCAAGACCTCACAAACTCTTCGTTCAATGGCAGCTTCCAAGCATTTTATCACTCTTTCTTTCTCACTCTCTGTGCTCATTGCATATCCATCAACATGCCTTATGAAATATTCCTGTGGCATCAAAAAGTTCATCAGCATATTTAATATTGTCTTTTTTCCTTGTTCATTATTAGTGCTCTTCTTTTTATGTGTCTGATTCGTCCCAAGGTCGTAATCTTGGACTAGGAGACAGTGGCGGAGCCAGGATTTTTACTAAGGGAGTTCAAAAATATAAAAAAGTAAACACACGAAAAAGTCAAGGGGATTCAAAATATATACATAAAAAAAAAAATTTAACCTTATATTTACTGTGTAATTTTTCGCAGAAGGGGGTTCGGATGACAACCCCTCGGCCCAACCTAGCTCCACCCCTGCTAGGAGGCCATACTCACTACATACCTATTTCCGTTGCATTTGTGGACTAAGTTTAAAGTTCAATTGAAGTAATTATCACTTTGAGAGGGTCATTGGGCCAGCATATCTAAAGATACATTGAATCTAGCACAAATTATAAATGGAATCTCTTATATGAGAGGCATGTAGGCAGATCTCGGATTTCTAGAACATGGGTGCATCACTAAAAAGGGAGAAAAAAAAAGTAGTTAGTGGGAATAGATCCTATTCCTTGGGGCAAATAATCTAGTTTCGCGGAGCGACCATGGATTCAGGTGCACTGTGATTTAGGCCTAAATCTGCCCCTGCTTGTGCAGTTTTTTTGACAACTCTAAAGAGGAGTGAATTCATTATAAGGTACAAATAAAAAAAGTACCTGAAATGCATAACCCCCACGGGAATCAACGGAAGCATGGAAGATGACATACTGCATATCTGTAAGAGTGCAAACAGTATCAAACATGAGCCTCTTGCGATCCTTGCACTGAATAGAAACTATTGAATATCCCTTCTCATGACAATTCTCAATACGCACACTCAACATTTTCTCTTCCTTATCATGAGTGCTGTCAATTAATCTTGGAGACCCCATTAATCCGGGAGAACTACTTATAGGCGGGTTTGAAGGGCTTTCAAAATCACGAACAGATAGCATAAGCTGATGTAGTCTACGTTCCACATCGGTCACCGTGCCTTCTCCTTCTGGATTAAGTCCATAAGCGGTTTTCACTTCTTGTTGTTTCATATTATCTTCGTTTGTGCTCCGAGCAGTAGTTGCTCGGAGCACTGTGGTGAGATGATCTTCGATAGCTGTCAAGCGAGTGTGGTCGATAGGTGTGTCAGTAGACTCCTCTGAAATGTAAACAACGCAAGCTAAACGTGCATTATGGCTCCATGCATGTGCTTCCACAACGTTGCAATGGAGATCAGCTAAGGCAGCTGATATCTCTGAAAATAGTCCTGGCCTGTCTCTTCCAGTCATTTCAATTGCTGTAGGCTCTGGTGGAGATTCACATTTGAAAAATTTTCTACTTCCTGTCTTTGATTTCTCTATTCCCTCCCTATTTGCACCAATGGCCTGCATGTTTCTTTCCATCAGTCACATATGATTTGTGTAATTTAACTGGCCGGGATGAGTTATTACTCTATTTTTTAGGTTAAAATATTAGGCTTCATATGAAGACTTAGCCCCTGTTGTTGGTCACTTAACACGATAGTGTCAAAATTATTTGTACTGTCAATGCATAGAACATAAATTCAAGGTTTATAAATAACAAGGTAACTTCTATATACTGACAGTGTATTATTTTATACAATTAGTCATTTTCTAAGTTGGTAACTTAAATAGATGGTTATGTATAAAGTTATTCTAATTTGGTAAAATAAATACCCCCTCCATCCCAAAAGACTATCCGGGTTTGGATTACGAGGACCAAACTAATTAATGTTCGGTGTGAATTCGGACATAATTTTTTTTATTTTTTTGAAATAAAAATTACATAAAATGTATAATAAGTCATGACAATAGTTTATAATTCAAAATATTTATAAAATATCTAGAAAAATTATGGTAAAAAAAATATCTTTTGACTATCCAAATAGTAACTAAGACAGTCCTCTTAGGAAGGAGGGAGTAAGAAAGTGTAAGTAACTTACTATAATAAACATGTAAAATAAGTAATAGTTATCAGTGTGTATAGGTTATGTTTAAATGCGATGCAAGTTATTCATTTCAGTTAATATCACTTATCATGCATGGGATTTAATTTTCTATTTTAGGCTAGTTTGAAAAGCATTTTAGCTTGGAACTTTTATTTATGATTGTTACCTGCTGAATATAGTTGATAACTCTCTGATTGGTAACTTTGTTACCGAGCTCATCTTTGACATGAAAGACTGAAAACAAGTATTTTAAAGGAACATATTAGATCCTATTAATTGTAGGCTTAAGTGGGATAATTATTATTGATAACAAGAATATATAATGTGAATATTATGTTGATTACCATCCATGAACCATCCAGCATCTGAAGATATATAGCCTTTCAATATAATGAGATTCATATCTGTTAGCACTTGGACCACTTCTAACAGGAGACCTTGCTTATTTACACTATCAATCTGCATATAAAACGAATGGTTACGTTTAGCGCAACTAAAAGTATTTTTCTTGTCAATTAACAATTCATTGTTCATCTGAAAGAGAAATTTTGTAGTAAGAAGATTGTTTTACCTTCACTACTGTACAATTCTCTAGACTCTCATTGTCAAGAGTAACTCGGCATCTATAAATAAGGCAAAATAAGTTAAACCTCTCAGCTAGGCTATCGAAATCAGGATCAAAATAAGAAGATTGAACTTTTGTCAAATAGAGAATTTTGACAAACCAATTTTGATCACTTACTTTGGGCCATTTATCCTCTCAGCTAGGCTATCATAATCAGGATCAAAATATGGCGAACAAACTGGGTTCATGCCTGCAGACGAAAAATTAGGTCATGGAATATAAATTTTTACAAAATGACAATAACAAAAAAACTAATTATATTGGTAACCTACAACAAAAACTTGATGACAATAACAAGGATAACGAAAACAAATCATGCTGATAGTAACAATGGCTCCAACAATAAAAAATAAACAGCGACGATTACAAAGATAACAGCAATAGCATAGTCTAGAGATTCATTTGTTTTGACGAATTTAGAAATCAGCTTCATAGGAAATGCAATCGTTTACTCCCTTTTTTTTTTTTTTTTTTTTTTGCATGTAGTTTCATTTGAGATATGAAACTGTATTGCAGTTGAAAATTAGTGTTGAAAAACACTTTCTATGAACATATGACAAGAAAAAGAAAATCTTCTAACAGCGACTAACCTATTTTGTCGATACTCTCTCGAAAGTTATTGTGGAAATGTGACAAGACAGCAAACAAATCCTCCAAAAAATGGAAAAGAAATAATTTTGGGTAGAATTCGTGTTAACTAAATAAAGAATAAAATAGGAGGAGATAGATGCCAATGAGAAGTCCAATCCCAATGTTTTTTTCAGAAGATTGGAAGCATTCTAACAATTTATCAATTAAGCCCAAAAAAAGAATTATTGAAAAGGGAGAGATACGGAGGAAATTAAAATTTCTGTGCTCTCTCTCGGAAAGAAGAAAGGAAGAAACTATATATTATATAAAGAAAGCTAATTATCCCTTTAAAAATATATTGATTAGACAGATGTACAAAGGGAGAGAGAGTCTTGTGTGTAACGAAGGATGAATGTTAAAAGTCTTGATTTGCTAGTGAAGGAGAGTATGCTTAGAATAGGGAAGAGAAAAGAGTGGTGGAAGTTTAATTTGGGAAATAGTAATGAGAACTCAAGATATGTACTCCACACAAAATTGTAAGTTTAGGCCACATTTTTTATTGGATTGATTAAGTCATCTTTTTCCAACAAGTCAAATATGTTCCTTTAGTCATCCACAAGTTCCTCCTGAATTCTTGGAAGACCTCCTTTTTCGAATAGGCTTTGCGACGATGCAGCCCAACCAAGCATGTTAGGCATGGTTCTTTTTCTTTTTTCTTTTTTTTCATGAAAACCACCATACCAAGTTTGGCATGGTTCCATTTGGCATAAAAACTTTTTTTTTTTTTATAAACATAAAATTTGGATCAGGGCCTTCTCAAAAGATTGGCGGCCTAAAGCTAAACTTCAGAGAGAGACCCTAATTTTTTTAAAAGGAAAGATTGTCATATATATTTTTATTTAAAGTCTACTTTTCGAGATGCAAAACCATTAATTATTGATTTATAAAAGTCAAGAACAATGCAAAGTTGTTAACATTTTTTCCAAATCAATTTATTCTAAATTTCTTTCAACTGACAATATAGCTAATCAATCACGTGACTAAAAAAAATTCTTCTCTTTTTTTCTTTTTATAAGAATTGTGTACTCCCTCTGTCTCAATTTATGTAACACAATTTGGATTTTTAGAGTCAAACTTCTATATAATTATCGTGAATTTGGACATACAATATTTAATTTTTTGAAAAACAATTTACATATTTATAAACTACATAAAAGTACTATAAGTCACAACAATTTTTTAAGCAAACTAGCCATAAAACTTAATAAAAAATGGGGGCCCAAAGCCATTGCCTTAGTGGCTTTGGCCTTAGGCCGGCCCTGATTTGGATTATAGTACAACATATCATTCCCTTTACTACGACAAAAATGATATTTAGCTACGAAATTATTAGGTACGATACAATATCGTCAATAATTGTTCACTTTTTGTTAGTGACGAAACACATAATTTCGTAGCAAAAGGTTTGTTCACTAAAATTTCCCTCCAAAAATTGATTTGGCGCTATTTATTAAGTTGCATTAGCGACGAATTTTAAGTTATAAATGACATATTATAGTGTCACTAGTAATGTACCCGATTTGTGACAAACCATTATTTATCTTAAAATTACTTATATTTTGAACACGAAAATGTTTCGTCACCAAAAATATGTTGTTGCAATAGCGACAAATTATTGCAATAGCGACAAATTAGAGTTTCTAGTTAAATGTCCAAGCTTTAGCCACAAAATTTTATATTTAATTGTGACCTTAGTTTTTGTCACAAATAATAAAAACAATTAGTGACATTCATTTTATTGTCTCTAATCAATGTGCGACTTAGTGAAAAGAAAGTTTTGTCACAAAATATGCAATGTTTAAATAGCGACTATTTAAACATTGTAGTTGAATAATTTAACTATTTGCTACGAAAAAATTTCATAGCTACATATAAAATCATCTTTGGCTACGCTTGTTTACAATTACAAGTGACAATTAACAAATATTTTTTCAAGCGCAAAAACGAAATCATAAAATGATATGATAACATTGAACTACATCTTATGCAAAGGCAAGTGTTAATGCAAACATTTGTCACGACCCGGCTAGGGGGCCGCGATGAGCACCCGGTGCTACCCCACCCGAGCACCCCCTTATCGTACATAACATAACATCTAGGTGAACCATAAGTCAATTCGTGCTTTTCTTATCGTTAATCATATAGATCCCATTAGATGACCATCATCATTTAACATATCATAGGCATCTATGCCACATCACAAGTACAAGGCCGACGAGGCCAACAAAAGATATACAAAACATGGGCCGACATGGCCGAACATCTCTACCCACATACACATGACTACGGGCCTCTAAGAGTATGACATATCGTATGAGCGGGACAGGACCCCGCTATGCCCATAATTATATACACAAAAGAATAAGTACCCAAAAGCTACGGCTCCGAAAGAAATGGAGCCCTGCTATGCAATCTCTGAATAAGCAGCTATGGATCAAGTCTGTCTCCCTGTGCACCTGCGGGCATGACGCAAAGTCCACAAACAAAAGGACGTCAGTACGAAGAATGTACTGAATATGTAAAGCATGATCAACATCAATATAGAAGCATAATAGATATCATATGAAAATAGCATAGGAGGGGAGACAGTAATATCATCATCATCATGTCGCTTACTTGCATACATCGTCGTTCGTATCCCATAATAATACTCGTACCATACTTGTGCTCATATTCGTATACATGTCCTTATTCGTATCCTTATACATAGTCTTATCACATTCATATTCATATTATATACATAGTCATTTCATATACATAGCATTTACATAGCATACCCGACCTTATAGGATCGGTGTTTTATATATATACTTGGCCAACCAAGGCTCAAGATCATACATACCTGGCCCTACCAAGGCGTCAGGGTTATTCGTACCATCTGCAGAAGTGTGCGCGCGTTTCGTAATCGTATACATACATTATACATAGTCATATACATATAGTCTTACCCGGCATCATAAGCTCGGGGTCTTATCATAGCCCTTCATAGGCATACATATACATATATCGTAGCTCGTAAGCATCTCTAGTCTCATTTTACTCTCATCATCATTACTATCCTCATCATTATCGTTACACTTACATTATAGACTTACTCGTCATACGAGGAACATAGTATAATCATAGTACATATCAAGGGTCGAGAGCTTATGAGCTCGGAATGTCAACCATGTGAAGACAACATACTCATATAGAGGAATTTAGGAATTTGGCCAAGAACCATGCCTTATGAAAGAAGGGTTAGCCTTACATACCTTTCCGTCGAACTATTCTACACTTGCACGTTCCCTTCCAATGCTAGCGTTTATACCTTCATTAATATCATAACAATGGCCATTAGTCATTCACATTATCCACATTATCTAGATTCCTCAATTTGCCTCTAATTCACCCACATTCATGGTCATAACACCCATCTTCGTCCATTCATCTAAAGTGTTTAGTTCATGATCTTAATACCATTTATAACACATTCATATCACAACACAACAACATTCATAACTCAATTCAAACTATTTCTCAAAATGTCACTATTCATCATTCATGACCTAGTTGACCACATTTTCTACAATCCATGTATTTTAATTCTCCAATACCTTAAACATCTTGTAAAAATCATGAAGTTGTAGGA
Organism: Lycium barbarum; assembly: GCF_019175385.1. NCBI lineage: Eukaryota > Viridiplantae > Streptophyta > Magnoliopsida > Solanales > Solanaceae > Lycium > Lycium barbarum. Next base: position 63,408,778 of record NC_083344.1, on the reverse strand, counting down.
ACAAGCTTTGGTTGATAATACTCTTCTTTGAGCAAAACCCTAGTTTTTCTCCATTTGAATTTCTTGACTTGGATGATCCTTGATGATTCTCTTTCCCTTGATTCACTTGTCTTAATGTTATTGATGGCTTATAATCCTTGAAAACTCATATAATAAATGTAGAGAGAAGTTTTAGAGAGAAGTGGTGTAATGTTGTAATGAAATAAAATAAGTCTTGATCCTCATATTTAATGAATTGGAAAATCTGTGTTGGGTGAACAGTGGTCATCCATGGAGGTTTACGGACCGTATTCCACTATACGGCTCGTCCTCCATGGGCGTATTTAGCCATTTCAAGAACCAGAAGCTAGGCTGCCTTCATGGTGGTTTACGACCATGGTTTACGGGTCGTAAATCACTTTACGGTTTGTCCACCAGGTCGTATTTAACCATTTCCTCGGCAGGTAGAAAGTTGAAGTTGGACATGCCAATTTACGACCTGGCAGTTTACGGACCGTATTTGCACTTTACGACCACTGGCAGAAGGCTGAAGATTTTGCATGGCAGTTTACGACTACCAGTTTACGGACCGTGTTGCACTTTACGGTCCGTATTTTGCAATGTATGACCACTGGGCAGTTTTGCCAACTTTCAATTTTTCTCATTTCTCGACTTTTCATTCTAATCATCCACATCCCTTCACATGCATTTCCCATGAAACATTATACACTCGCACTCCTCGCACACATCATTAGTTCATTTACTTGCGTACCAACTGAAAATTTTCCGAGGTGTAACATTCTACCCCCCTTAGGAACATTCGTCCTCGAATGTTAAAGGCTTGGGGAATTCTATAAAAATTTCGCCAGAGTTTCCTCTGTAATGTGGCACTACCACCCTGTCACAACAACCCACAATAACAATGCCTCACAGGGCAATAATACAACAGCACTAGAAATTTGGCCACACACGACCTGAATGTATAAAAGGGAAAACATGCATACCTTATGATTTTGACGTCTCATCTTGGACTTCTTCCAAGGGCTGAAATAAATGTGGGTATTTGGATCGCATATTCTCTTCCGCTTCCCATGTCATTTCCTCTCGATTGTTATTTCTCCACAGAACTTTAATTGAGGCCACTTCTTTGTTTCTAAGCCTCCGTACTTGCCTATCCAATATGGCAATGGGTATTTCATCATAAGTTAGCTTTTCTGTCATCTGAATATCATTTACTGGGACGATCCTCGTAGGATCTCCAACACACTTCCGAAGCATCGAGACATGAAATACTGGATGGACTGACTCCAAATCTGGAGGTAGATCTAGCTCATAGGCCACTTTTCCTATTTTGCGCACAATTTCGTATGGCCCAATATACCGGGGACTGAGCTTCCCCTTTTTGCCAAATCTCATCACGCCCTTCATTGGCGACACTTTCAAGAATACCCAATCTTTCACTTCGAACTCTAAGTCTCTTCGACGATTATCCGCATAGGACTTCTGACGACTTTGAGCCGCTAGCAACCGATCTTGTATGAGCTTAACTTTCTCTATTGCTTGCTGGACCAAGTCTGGCCCTATCAACTTAGCTTCTCCGGTTTCAAACCACCCAACTGGGGATCTACACTTTCGCCCATATAGAGCCTCATACGGTGCCATTTGAATGCTAGAATGAAAACTGTTATTGTAAGCAAACTCAATGAGTGGCAAATGGTCATCCCAATTTGCTCCAAAATCTATCATACATGCCCGTAACATATCTTCGAGAGTCTGAATAGTACGTTCAGCTTGCCCATCGGTCTATGGGTGAAATGCCGTGCTTAGGCGCACTTGGGTCCCTAAACCTTCTTGGAAAGACCCCCAAAACATGGCTGTAAATTGAGTTCCTCTATCGGAGATAATAGATACCGGAACGCCATGGAGTCTCACTATCTCTTTAAGATAAAGCTTTGCATAATCTTCTGCCATATAGGTCGTTCTGACCGGTAAGAAATGCGCTGACTTTGTGAGTCTATCCACGATCACCCATATAGAATCATATTTACGTCGAGAACGGGGTAACCCTGTAATGAAATCCATATTAATCACTTCCCACTTCTAAGTTAAGATTTCTATAGCTTGCAATAAGCCACCCGGCTTTTGGTGTTCTATCTTCACTTGTTGGCAATTAGGACACTGAGCTACGATTTCCGCTACGTCTTTCTTCATCCCATTCCACCAATATATAGTCTTAAGATCATGATACATTTTCGTCGCTCCGGGGTGAACGGAGTAACGGGAACAATGAGCTTCTCTCAAAATCTGATGGCGTAGACCTGCCACATCGGGAACACATAACCTGCCTCGACATCGGAGAACTCCGTCTTCCGAAATGTCAAATGATGACTCCTCCTTCTGAGGGAGTGTATCTCTGTACTGCATAAGCATGGGATCTTCATATTGTCGCTCTTTTACTTTCTCTACTAACGATGAAACTGCTGAATTCTGAATAGTAGCTCTGCTGCTACCTGAGTCCACCACTCGGACTCCTAGGCTAGCTAACTGCTGAAGATCACGGGCCATCTCTTTCTTTTCTGGTCGTACATCACTTAGACTTCCCATCGACCTACGGCTAAGAGCATCAGCCTCAACATTTGCCTTTCCGGGGTGGTACAGGATTTCGACATCATAGTCTTTTAGCAACTCTAGCCATCGTCGTTGTCGCAAATTCAACTCTTTCTGCTTGAAGATGTACTGGAGACTCTTATGATCTGTATAAATATCCACGTGGACACCATATAAGTAGTGTCTCCATATCTTTAAAGCATGGACCACCGCGGCCAATTCTAAGTCATGGGTAGGATAATTTTGCTCATGTTTCCGTAATTGTCTAGAAGCATACGCAATCACCTTACCATTTTGCATCAATACACAGCATAGCCCGACGCCTGAAGCATCACAATAAATGACATATCCTTCCAATCCCTCTGGAAGTGTCAAGACTGGGGCTGAAGTCAGTCGGTCTTTCAACTCTTGGAAACTACACTCGCAAGCATCTGTCCATTGAAACTTAGCTGACTTCTGAGTCAACTTGGTGAGCGGTGCAGAAATAGAAGAGAAACCCTCAACAAACCTTCTGTAATAACCTGCTAAGCCCAAAAAGCTACGAACCTCCGTAGGGGTCGTGGGCCTTGGCCAAGTCTTCACTGCTTCAATCTTTTGGCTATCCACTCGAATACCGTCGGCTGCAACAATGTGGCCCAGAAATGCCACTGAGTTCAACCAAAACTCGCATTTGGAAAACTTCGCGAATAACTCTCGAGTTCGAAGAACTCCAAGGACAATACGCAAGTGATCCGTATGTTCTGCCTCGGATCTAGAATACACTAGGATATCATCGATGAATACAATCACGAATAGATCCAGAAAAGGCCTGAATACATTGTTCATTAAGTCCATAAACACTGCCGGTGCATTAGTTAGCCCAAACGACATTACTCGGAACTCGAAATGGCCATATCTTGTTCTGAAAGCTGTCTTAGGGATATCTTTCTCCCTAACTCTTACTTGGTGATACCCGGACCTCAAATCAATCTTTGAAAACCATTTGGCACCTTGCAATTGATCAAATAAATCATCAATCCTCGGGAGGGGATACTTGTTCCTAATTGTCACTTTATTCAATTGCCGATAATCAATGCACATTCTCAAGGAGCCATCCTTCTTCCGGACGAACAATACGGGTGGTCCCCACGGGGATGAACTAGGCCTAATGAAGCCTTTTTCAAGCAAGTCTTTTAATTGTTCCTTCAACTCTTTCAACTCTGCGGGTGCCATCCTATAGGGAGGAATAGATATGGGTTTAGTGTCTGGCAACACATCAATCGCAAAATCAATCTCTCGTTCGGGAGGAAGGCCTGGAAGCTCTTCTGGGAACACATTCGGAAATTCATTCACTACCGGAACTGACTGAAGAGTCGGCAACTCAGCTTCTACATCTTGAACTCGCACTAGACACCTCAAAAGGTTTGATAGACTCCGGCTCAATTATAAATCGACCCGCAATATATGGAGTAACATATGATAATGTGGAGCCCGGATCAATCAAAGCATATACATCATGAGAGAATACCGATAATATACCTGTGACCACGTCAGGAGAAGACTCATGATCTTGGCGTCCAGCCAAAGCATAAATACGATGCTGAGAACTGCTAGTACTGGGAGCTCTCCCTCTGCCTCTACCATGGCCAGCTGGCGTATGTGAACCTGGCCCCGTAGGGCGTACAGATGCCGAAGATCCTGCTACCGACCCTGATGGCTGGGTCCTACCTCTACCATGTACTGAGGGGCAATCACGCATAATATGGCCTGGCCGACCACATGAATAGCAATCGTCTGAACCAAATCGGCATCGACCCCAATGCATCTTCCCACACTGGGAACACGGTGGTGCGGGTGGCCTTGACTGGCCCAAATCACCTCTGAACTGAGGTCCTATATAACTCAGACTCGGCCCTGAACGAGCAGATCTATCAAGGCCCTGGCCTGAAAACCGTGGAGGTGGACTGGTCATAGAATAGCCTGAATGGCTGGGAAGCTGCTGTCTGTGTCCACCCCTGGACTCGCTCCTCGAACCTGAAGGTCTAGCTCTCTTGCTATGTCCCCTATCTTGCTCACGTTCATTTCTTCGCTGCTGTAGGTGTTCCTCTAATTTCTGAGCATGTGCCTGAATGCGTGCAATACCCATGCCATCCTGAAGGGACGCAGTTCAGCATTTATCCATCAAGTGTGGCCCTAGGCCTTTCACAAACCGGTGCACCCGATCGCCCATATCCGCTACCATGGCTGAAGCATACCTAGCCAAGGAATTGAAGCGGAGACTATACTCTGTAGCACTCATGCTACCTTGCCTCAGATTCAAGAATTTATCGGCCCTAGCTCGCCGAACTTCTGGAGGCATGTAGTGACGGAGAAAAGCGTCGACAAACTCTTGCTATACCGGCGGAGGTGCATTGGCTCCCCGCGAAGCCATCCATACTGTATACCACTGGATCGAGATATCTCTCAATCTATGGGACGCTAGCTCTACCGACTCAGTGTCTGAAGCTTGTATTAACCGGAGCGTCCTTAGCATACCATCAATAAAGTCCTGGGGATCCTCCTCCGGTTTCGACCCAAAGAATTCCGGGGGTTTCAAAGCAATGAAGTCACGGGCCCTTGCACTAACAGACCTGTCACTTTGCCCCGCGCTTGGCCTCTGAGTCTGGGCCGCAACCAACTGGGTCAACAAATTAATGGCCTCTCTCACGTCTTGGCCCGAAGCGTTCGGTGGAGGAGCTGGAGCTGGGGCTGAGGCTCCCACGTGCTCCTCGGTAATAGGCACTGTCTGGGAGGACTGAGATTGAGCCGCACTCTGGGACTCATCTTCCTCTACTACCGGTAGCGGTTCTCTTTCAGCCCGCTTTTCTGCCACCGTCTTGCCCTTTTGGGCTGCTGTAGCCTTTTTCTTTTTAGGCATCTCTGAAATACACAACACACGATTTAGGAACAACAATTTCTTACGTCATAGCTCTATCGCACGATTCTTATGAAGAAAAAAGGTCATATATTCCTAAAATGTCCGCAGCTTCTCGTTTATAAGTGTGGCGCGCAACAGACCCATAACCAAGACTCTACTAGACACGGCTCGTAGACACATCCTATGACTGAACTGCTCTGATACCACTTTTTGTCACGACCCGGCTAGGGGGCCGCGACGAGCACCCGGTGCTACCCCACCCGAGCACCCCCTTATCGTACATAACATAACATCTAGGTGAACCATAAGTCAATTCGTGCTTTTCTTATCGTTAATCATATAGATCCCATTAGACGACCATCATCATTTAACATATCATAGGCATCTATGCCAGATCACAAGTACAAGGCCGACGAGGCCAACAAAAGATATACAAAACATGGGCCGACATGGCCGAACATCTCTACCCACATACACATGACTACGAGCCTCTAAGAGTAATGCCCATAATTATATACACAAAAGAATAAGTACCCAAAAGCTACGACTCCGAAAGAAATGGAGCTCTGCTATGCAATCTCTGAATAAGCAGCTATGGATCAAGTCTGTCTCCCTGTGCACCTGCGGGCATGACGCAGCGTCCACAAACAAAAGGACGTCAGTACGAAGAATATACTGAGTATGTAAAGCATGATCAACATCAATATAGAAGCATAATAGATATCATATGAAAATAGCATAGGAGGGGAGACAGTAATATCATCATCATCATGTCGCTTACTTGCATACATCGTCGTTCGTATCCCATAATAATACTCGTACCATACTTGTGCTCATATTCGTATACATGTCCTTATTCGTATCCTTATACATAGTCTTATCACATTCATATTCATATTATATACATAGTCATTTCATATACATAGCATTTACATAGCATACCCGACCTTATAGGATCGGTGTTTTATATATATAATTGGCCAACCAAGGCTCAAGATCATACATACCTGGCCCTACCAAGGCGTCAGGGTTATCCGTACCATCTGCAGAGGTGTGCGCGCGTTTCGTAATCTTATACATACATTATACATAGTCATATACATATAGTCTTACCCGGCATCATAAGCTCGGGGTCTTATCATAGCCCTTCATAGGCATACATATCCATATATCGTAGCTCGTAAGCATCTCTAGTATCATTTTACTCTCATCATCATTACTATCCTCATCATTATCGTTACACTTACATTATTGACTTACTCGTCATATGAGGAACGTAGTATAATCATAGTACATATCAAGGGTCGAGAGCTTATGAGCTCAGAATGTCAACCATGTGAAGACAACATACTCATATAGAGGAATTTAGGAATTTGGCCAAGAACCATGCCTTATGAAAGAAGGGTTAGCCTTACATACCTTTCCATCGAACTATTCTACACTTGCACATTCCCTTCCAATGCTAGCGTTTATACCTTCATTAATATCATAATAATGGCCATTAGTCATTCACATTATCCACATTATCTAGATTCCTCAATTTGCCTCTAATTCACCCACATTCATGGTCATAACACCCATCTTCGTCCATTCGTCTAAAGTGTTTAGTTCATGATCTTAATACCATTTATAACACATTCATATCACAACACAACAACATTCATAACTCAATTCAAACTATTTCTCAAAATGTCACTATTCATCATTCATGACCTAGTTGACCACATTTTCTACAATCCATGTATTTTAATTCTCCAATACTTTAAATATCTTGTAAAAATCATGAATCTTACCTTAGAAGTTGTAGGAACAAGCTTTGGTTGATAATACTCTTCTTTGAGCAAAACCCTAGTTTTTCTCCATTTGTATTTCTTGACTTGGATGATCCTTGATGATTCCCTTACCCTTGATTCACTTGTCTTAATGTTATTGATGGCTTATAATCCTTGAAAACTCATATAATAAATGTAGAGAGAAGTTTTAGAGAGAAGTGGTGTAATGTTGTAATGAAATAAAATAAGTCTTGATCCTCATATTTAATGAATTGGAAAATCTGTGCTGGGTGAACAGTGGTCATCCATGGAGGTTTACGGACCGTATTCCACTATACGGCTCGTCCTTCATGGGCGTATTTAGCCATTTCAAGAACCAGAAGCTGGGCTGCCTTCATGGTGGTTTACGACCTTGGTTTACGGGCCGTAAATCACTTTACGGTCCGTCCACCAAGTCGTATTTAACCATTTCCTCGGCTGGCAGAAAGTTGAAGTTTGACATGCCAGTTTACGACCTGGCAGTTTACGGACCGTATTTACAGTTTACGACCACTGGCAGAAGGCTGAAGCTTTTGCATGGCAGTTTACGACTGCCAGTTTACGGACCGTGTTGCACTTTACGGTCCGTATTTTGCAATATACGACCACTGGGCAATTTTGCCAACTTTCAATTTTTCTCATTTCTCGACTTTTCAGTCTAATCATCCACATCCTTTCACATGCATTTCCCATGAAACATTATACACTCGCACTCCTCGCACACATCATTAGTTCATTTACTTGCGTACCAACGGAAAATTTTCCGAGGTGTAACAACATTAAACCTAATGTGAGTCGGGATCGTAAATTCACAAAGACTAATTACACGAAGATAATGTCGACTTGCAAGCCTAGATTTTGCAAAGGTGCTGAATATTTTGTGGAATTTTGATTACCTTTTTACCACCAATGGAAAAATTAAAATCTAGAAAATGAAAGAAATTAATCAACTAGAAATTCAGATATAGTATGATAAGACATTATAGTGGTAAGAAATTATACACGTCTGGAGCATTAGAAGATACATGGTATCTGAACCTAATTGAAAGATAACCATCACGCCTAAATATAAGCGACCCACGCCGAACGACCCTCGGCCTACAGTTTTGCTTATGCCCTACTTGAATCTGATCGAATCCAGGCTTCTAGCCCAAGGCTATGCGGCGTAGGGGTCAATCCACTGCATTCCTAGACAAGCCATGCTCAGCCTCGCCTCTACTTGTGTCAACTCCCTTTAACATGCATGCCCAACAACTTTCACGACGGCCTCTATGATATCAAGGGAGCATATATCGGCCCTAACAACTAATTTAATACTATACTATGTGTATTTGGTTGCCATATTACTTCTAGAACAAGAGTATGTATGTAGCCCGATTTCATAGGACAATCCTTTGTAATGTCTCCGTATTTTATGTGGATGGCTAGAAAAGTTGGCTCAAGACTTGGATCCATGATAATTGATTCTTTCACCAACCTTGTGCTTTCTTCTTGATTTGTGTTTACTCCTTCAAAAGCAAAAAGTACTTGAGGAAATAAATTGGCAATGTGGCATCAATGCTGCAATTTAGTTGATTGTTACTTAGATCATCATTTTTCATTGTTTTGTGATCAGACCGAGTACCACTAATTGTGAGCGGTTCTTTTTGTATCAAGGGGACTAATGATTTTCCCTTGAACGACACTAGTACGAGGAGGAGGAGGAGGAAGAGGAGGAGGAGGAGGAAGAAGTTTACTGTCACGACCCAAATCACGGTCATGAGGGCACCCACACTATCTCCCTAGTGGGTGAACCCTTCCCTTAAACACATTAGTTTAAGAAATACATGCGGACGTAAAGATAGAAATTATACCAAAGTCATGACAGATATAGAAAAACTTAAGTGTGGAAGCACTAAACAAGTACAATCCAAAAACCTGGTCTGAACTCGTACACGAGCTACTAGTACTCATGCAACATCCGAAATACTGAATATATGTCCCAAAATACATAATAGTAACTGTCTGTGGAATCAAAATAGACAGATAGCAAAAGAGGGGATCCAGGGTTGCAGATCCGGCAAGTGGCTCGCCCTAAGAGCTCCGGAAGGAAGGCTTCGGAATCACTCTCGAGGTCACGAGCTGGATCCTACCTCAAACTCTGCACTCAACAAAAAGTGCAGCAAGAGTAGTATGAGTACAACACTAGTACTCGTAGCCATCATAGGCCGATAATGATTAGGTAACACATATAATAAGAAGAAATCGACAAGTAGAGTAGATAAGACAATCAAGTACAGTCAGAGAAGCATATTCAAGCATAAGTTCAGATTGAGTACATAAGATGCCAAGTAAGAAGTCAAGAGTAAATGAATGAATGTAATGCAATGCAATGCCCTCCAGGCCACATCTCCAAACCCGTATGTCACACCCTAGTCCCGCTGGGGTGTGATGGGCACCCGACCCTTACTTAGGGACGAGCGAACCCTCTGACCCTTAGTACACACATAATCTTGTCAAACTTTTAAATCAAACAATCGTAAAATACATAGTAGGCTTTCAGAAATATTCTTTTTCTTTATTCTCAAATCAACAAAATCTGTAATCATATGGGATTTATCATATAACACAAAATGAAATATCGGTTGATGGAGCCGCTTACAAAACTGACAACTAATACCCACGACTCTGTCTGCAAAGTCTCTAACTTCGAACAAAACATCATAGCACATATACTCTGACTCGACAACACTCCAGGAGCAATTGGAGTTGCCAATCCAGCTGAAGCATCTTCTAGCAATGTCCTTTATTCATCTGGGTGTACCTGCGTGGCATGAAACGCAGCCCTTAAAAAAAGGGGGTCAGTACGGAATATGTACTGAGTATGTAAAGTATGAACTACAAAAAACAGAACCATAACCGAAACAAACAGTACAAGAGTGAATACATTCTCCAGATTACCAAAGCGCTTATTTTCCAATCACAAATCGTGTATGCAGAGGTCACGTGTCAGAAAAGTGCAGATCCAGGATATCAGAGTACTTGTTTCCCAGACACAAATCATATATGCCAAAGTCATATGTCAGAAGGAGTACGGATCCAGAATGTCAGAATATTTGTTTTCCAGGCACGGATCATGTATGCCGATATCGTATATCAGAAGAAGTACAGAAGGTACAGAATGCCAAAATGCTCACTTTCCAAACACAAATCATATATGCCAGAATCATATATCGTATATATGCATGTAACAGATCCCGACCCTCTCGTGAGGGACGCGGTGAACAGAATCATCATATGCCAAAATCATATATCATATAGGCATGTAACGTGTCCCGGCCCTCCAGTGAGGGACTCTGTGGATAGAATCATGTATGCAACATCATGTATCATATATACATATAACGTGTCCCGGCCCCCTAGTGCGGGTCTCGGTGAATAGAATTATCATATGCCATCCTGGCCGCCATCCCCGTATCATCACATCATCATATACATATTCATATAACGTGTCCCGGCCCGCCTATGAGGGACTCGGTGAACAATGCAGTGGAGTGCGCACGAGAACATGTCCTGGCCCGGGACTCAGTGAAAGATACATTGAGGCGTGCACGAGCAGAGTAGTGAGAAACCATATGCACATAAATCAAGACTCGACAGACAAGTATACTTACCGACATCTAATGGCTCAGAAACAAGTTTCGGGTCAATCCGACTTAGTATGCGAAAGTTATGAGCGTTTAAAGTACAAAACCTTCTACGAACGTTTCAGAAGCCATTTTTGGAAAATCAAAGCCATGATCATGTCAAGTACCTTTCGGATGTCGTTATGGATCAAATCAAATGGAACTTTTGGGACCATGTATACATATCGAATTATATCGAAGACTCGATGGAATAATCGAACGAACTATTATTTGAGAATCAAGACATTTGTCATACCAAATATCATTCGAATGCCACTCAGAAACATATCAAACATCATAAGCACATCAAGAGCCATAGGGATCATAGTCATATATCAAACCGATCCGAGACCATATACCAAAGTTAGGGACATTGATACTTACGGAATTCTTTTAGGAACAGAAACTCTTTGAACGCTTCAGAAGCTTTCTTTGGAGAATCAAAACAATAGTCATATCAGTAGCTTTTCGAATCTCATTATGGATCAAATCAGATAGGTCTTTTGGAACCATACATACGTATCAAAACATAGCAGACTGTTTTTAAAAGTCGAACACACTAATTCTTACAGAACTCTTTTAAGAACATATCAAAAGTGCATACGAATCATAATCGAGCTTGGACTCACAGAATAGAGTAACCCCAATGTGCATATCAACATCATACCTTACTTGGCTCTAGGACATGCCAAAGAAAGAAAGGGTAAGCCTTACATACCTGTGCCACGCCTTATTAGCTACGCTTATTTATCCAAGCTTGCTATTCTACATTGAAGAAGATTTTACATAATCATTAGATTCATTGTCATTCACTTGACTTAGCTTCTCAAACAAATTCACTTATAATCTGCCGAAATTTCGGCAGCATTTCCCCTGTAAACTCATCATCCCCGAGAATTCAACTCGGCCAAAAATACAACAACAAACCCGAGAATTTAACTCGGCCAAAATATCAACAACAATACCAACAATCATATCTTCCAACTTTAACAATTATTTCAAAATACATTCTAACATTAACAATTCTTTCTACACATTCAGACGACATTCCATTTATACTCAATTCAATCACATGAAATCAAGCCAACATCAATGCTTACACATTCAAATACTTGCCCAAGACCTTACAACACAATCCAAGAATACTTCAAACAAGTCATGCAATATTCAAAACAATCTAGCCAATATGCCATTTCACCCGAAACCTTCCAAAAGCAACAAGAACCATAACAACACACTTCGTTCTTTCAAATTCAATTTCAACAACCCAACTTACAATCTTCCAAACACATGTCTCACTCTCAAATTCATGAATTATATTTTACAACCTACACATTAGCAATATCATTCCTACAAATATAAGAAACCATACTAATGTCAAATTAACTTCTTCAATAATGCACAAACGATTTCAAATTCATTTCAAGCCACCAAACCTTCATTTTACATCATGGAATCCACAACACAACAATCAAACTACTAAATAAAATTATTTCATCTTTTCTACACAACACCACTATATTCGGCCACCCCTCACACATGCATATTTCATGAATTTCACCCATTTCCACATACTACAACACTCAACAACATTTATAGACCATCCATAACATATGAAAGAGAGTTAACCCTTACCTTTTCCTCTTAGCTCTTCAACTTGGCTAGAGTTGCTCCTTGTAAAGATGGATGGTTTCCTTGCTCCAACAACTATACCACGTTAAAGAGGACCCATGAATTGGTAGGAATACTAGAAGAAATAATTTTTTGGATCAATATTTTTGGTCTTCAATTTCTCCCTCACTTGGCCGAATGGCCCTTGTTGTTGGTCTTCTCTTTTTCTCTCCAAGTTTCTTGATTATTCTAGCGTTGAAGATGACTTTGTCATCTTTTGTAGCATATATTTAACTCCCACATGGGCCTTGGCCGGCCACCTTGGCCATTTTCTTAAGCCCAAATATTTTGTTTTTCTTTCTTTTTTGTTTCAAGCCCATTTGTTTCATAACCAATTTTTGTAATTCATGAAAACTATTTTCCTAATTTCCAAATTTGCCCTTAGCCTTTCTCAATATTTCCGCATCAATATTTTCATAGACAACTTGTGTGCTAAACAAGATCAAGAACATAGCCTTGCTCTTAACTTCCCGCAATTATCTTGAATTATCCGAATGTACAAAATGCGGGATATAACACCGTACACACATGATAAGGGCTATGCCTCAAAGTCATGACCTATGGGCGACCCTCGAAGTCCATGTACCAAATGCCACACAGCCTATCATTGTTACTATCTGCCCCACAGTCTATCATTGTTACATACATGGCAACAAATCCAATGCCACACACATGGAAACAAGTCAAATCACAACAAATGAGGCAACAAGCCTACAAGTCAACAACAATAGCAAACCTTAGAATATCCATCCCAACTTCATACTCGAAGGCTTAACATACTTTCTTCGTCAATAACTAACTCTACGTATGCTTCGCTAACTGGAGTCTAACCAAAAGGGTAAATGGGCAAAAAGTACAACCTATAAGGCATGTCGCGAGCCTAATAATGCTAACAAGCCACTAGTTCACACGGTCAAACAAATGCATCAAGTTCAACATCACAAATGGCGACAAGCCACACATAACAATACCAACCTAGAAATGTCCATCCCAACACCATGTCCGAATACCTAAGCATGATTTATGCATCAATCTCTACCATTCACTTATGAAATCCTAATCGGAGTCTAACTCAAGTATGCCGTAACCTACCTCGAGGCCGAGCAGGTGCCACGAACGTCCATTTGAACTTTACCTTCCATTTTCGGAGAGGAACGTCGAGACGGGAGGGGTCTAGAAAATGCAAGTAATTCGAGTAAGCAAGACTTAAGAATATATGATTGGTACAGCCCAATAAGGAATATAGATACTAAGATACGACTCTGGGCCCACAAGGGTAAAATCGAAACTTCTTCTTAAACTAGTTTTCTAAGTCTCCATTGATTAATAACCTAATTTCCATAGTCATCTAAAACCAAACAAGCCATCAATTTCTTTTTTCTTTGAAACCCCCAATTTCAAGAAAACCCAAGAACTTACCCATTTGCAAAACCATTGTAGAAGTAGGAGCTTTGTGTTGGAATAACTAGCGTAAACTAGAAGCTAGGAAATCTTTCCAACTAATCCATGATTTTAATTCAAGAAGCCACTTTTCCCCATCTAGGGTTTTACAAGTCAAGAACCTCCAAAATTATTAAACCCTAGCATTAAATCCTCAACAAGTAAAAGAGGAGACAAAAGAGAGATAAAGTATTAAGGTTTAGGACTCACACTTCCCATGTTTTTTTTTCAAGAAAAACCATATAGCCATGCTTGTGGCAAGGTCATAAAGGCATCTCCTATGAAAATGCTCTCCAAACTAGCTTAGAATAAAGTTGGGTGGAAAATGGAGTCCAATCTCGAAATGGGAAATTAAATACTAGATCCGCTCAGCGATTCTCACTGGGGTGATTCCAGACTCGCTGGGGCGGTCATGCTCTGGCAGAAGAACCATCCGTGGAAGAAGACTCACTTAACTCAGCCTCTTTTCATTGTGGCGAAGAGATAGTGCTGGGACGGGCTCGTAGGCGTGGCCCACCTACCCGCTGGGGCGAAGGAACTGAACTGGGATATCCTAGATTGATTTAAGTTTCTTTCCAACTCGACTAAAAGTCAACCTTAACTGAATATTCCACGTGTGTAACTATCGGTGAGAGCCCGAACAAGGGTTGTTTTGGGCAAAGATTAAGGAACATTAGTTCGTTACATCAAATACCAATTAAAAAACCGTTCATCCTCGAACGAAAGGGGAACGAAAAAGAGACATGCAGAGCCGATACGAACATGCAGTATGAGATATTTATGGACAACATTACATCTCGCGCTCAAGTTAGCGATACCAGCCTCTGTTTAAGAACTAACTCTCGTCGCAAGTAATCTGAGTCATCCACTTATGAACACATATGGACAGCATACCCTTGGAATAAAAGATTGGAGAAATTTTGGTTTGAGAGGTCGTAACCACGGTTCATGTCATCAGTCATTCTAGGAAGTATAGTAAGTCATTTAGAAGCCGGAAGGGGTGGAATATGGGGGTGATGGTCTTTATTGATCGCAAATCCGATGAGTATCTCTGATCGCTAGTCTCGAGTCTCTCAAAGTTCACTGCCTTTATCGGACACTAGTCGGTACTATTGAATTTTGCAACTTCATCATTCTAATGGTTTGTGTGTGTGGGGGGGGGGGGGACTTCATTGAATTGGTCGAACACACAACAATGGATTTCAATGGTCTAATAGGATTGCCAGAGTTGTATCTCAATCGACCAACGGACTAGAATTACATTAGGGTGGAATAATTACCTCTCAAGAGAACGGGTACCGAAAGGTTTCGCTCCTGCGGAAAATCCGTCCACAGGAGCGCACCCGCTGGTGCGAGATACCAACTGCTGAAGCGGCTCGTTAGGAAAAGAGCAGGACTAGCAGAGGCGATATTGTATCCGCCAAGGCGGATGTGCGGGAGCGAGGTATTTCCGCCGAAACGAAAGTCGGCAACTCAGAAAACAGTAGAGGTTAATCCTCTCACCTTCCATACCCCAAATCAAATACTCCTACCATCCAAAATTTTCTCCCTCTCTCCTAACGTTACAGCCTCTCAACTCCTTCTCCACTGCATAAAACTCTATCCTACCCCACTTCTACCCAAACTCCACATCTAAACACAAACTCTCACAAAATCAGAAGGCAAAAAAGTTCTGGCAACAAGGGATCTATGTTAACTACGCAATCTTCCCGAGTCCTTGATGTGTCGTGTAATTTAAGCACATTTGATGCTTTTTGACGACAAGTTTTACTTGTTTTTCAAGAAAGTTTGGGTCTTTTGATGTGTTTTTGTCATGTTGCATGTATTTAGAGTGTTTATGGTGAAACTCGAGGAAAGTAGTAAAAAAAGCGTAAAAAGATGTGCAAAAAGTAGATGTGACTAAAGCTGGAATTCACGGAGTGAAAAGATGGATCGTATATTATTTACGGCCAGTCAATGTCACCTTAGATCAGCTATAGAAGCTGCTACATTGAGAAGAAATTCACGGAAGAAAAGTACGGACCGTATATTATTTACGGTCCGTTGTTGACACCTAATTTTCACCTCATAAAATGTATATTTTAATTTTCATATTTCCCGAGTTCAAGACGGGGTAAGGATGCCCTTAAAAAATTAAAAATTTAAAAATCCTGAGAAAATTACAAAATTGATGTTTAATTATTATTCTGTGAAAATTGATAATTATAAGACATTACGAGTTATTTATTTTCATAAATGTAAGTCAAAAAATAAATAATACACATCCCGTCCCATCTAACTCAGGAAAATTGTTAATTAAAACAATGTCCGAGTTACGATTCATTTTGACTGTATTTTTTCACATACTTAAATATTATCCGGAAGTATGTCAATATTGGGCTCGTATTAAAGCTCGTATTTCAAAACGGCGTAATATAAATTTTATTTTTATAAAAAATGACTTTACGAGTGACTTTTAAAGTGAATACGCTCTTTTAAAATTTACTATTTTTGTTTTAAAAGTGT